>NC_138034.1:66712601-66873363 GCF_964106645.2 Podarcis pityusensis | reverse complement strand
CTCTCTCCCTACTGGGACCCTCTCCGCCATCCCTTTGGAGCCTCCCCTCCGCTTCCAGCTCCGATGGCAGTTCCCTGACAACATGGTTTGGAACCACACCAATAAGCCTTAAGGCAGCCTTTCCCAACCTGTGGGTCCCCAGATGTTGTTGAACTACAACTCCCATCACCCCTAGCTAGCAAGGTCAGAGCTCAGGGATGATGGGAGTTGCAGTCCAACAACATCTGGGGACCCACAGGTTGAGAACCGCTGGATCCTTTGGCTCACATCCTCTCTTCTCCCTCTCCCCGCTTACACTGTAGAAATGACCTGGTTTCCTTGCCCCACCGCACTTTGATCCTGGTTGGTAACCCTGGTTTGCAAGGTGAGCATTGCTTTCCCGTTAGGAAGAAATGGCAAACCTTGGTTTATCCTTAGATCAGGAAAGGAGGAAAAGCACCCCAGTGTGAGATGGGGCGAAGGACTGTGTGAACTCCGGGGTCTTCCACAGCTTGACCGCATAGTGCCAAACCATGGTTCAGCATGCATGAACGTGATGCCTGAACCCATTCCATTTGTACACTGGGAATAAAGCCCAACCATTTCCCCTCTGACTCCTGTGATTTAACATGCCATTTCCCACATTCTTTCAAACTTGCATCTGCAACGCTGAGTTTTACACGGCACCAAGTCCTCTACTTGTTTTTGGATACACAGAACCAGACTGGGAGAGGGCAATTTTCCGTTTTCAATGATCTGTGCCGATCTGAAAATGTTAACACCCGAGAGATGTTTGACTTGGCCTTTAAATTTTTATTTTTACGGCATGTGAGGCACTCACCTTTTTCCTCCTCCTTTTTCTTGGAAAGCAGATAGGGAGGATGCAAGGAGCTGTCAAGCGTATTTCAAGGGGAAATTGTATGCGTGTGTATGGGAGGGAGGGAGGGAGGCGGGAGTGATACCCTTAGAGTTTTCCTTCATGGCAGAATCTGCTGATAAGGCAGATAACAGCAGGACAGATGTAATCCCTAAATCAAATATTAACAAGGAAGTGTATGTGCTTTCATGGTTTGTTGAATTACAGTCAGCTCACAGGGTCTTGTATTTAACCAGTCAAGAGCCGCTTTCTTTCATTTTCCTTCAGCCGCTTTCTTTCATTTTCCTTCACCTTCCCTTGTCTGCAATCATTGAATGGATTAGCTGTTCATTATCCTTTTCGCTTTTGACATTATCAGGTGGAACAAATGTAGTCCCATGGTAAAATATGCACCATTATTATCATTATTATTTAGTAAAGGTAAAGGGACCCCTGACCATTAGGTCCACTCGTGGCCGACTCTGGGGTTGTGGCGCTCATCTCGCTATTTTGGCCAAGGGAGCCGGTGTACAGCTTCTGGTTCATGTGGCCAGCATGACTAAGCCGCTTCTGGCGAACCAGAGCAGTGCACAGAAATGCCGTTTACCTTCCCGCCGGAGCGGTACCTATTTATCTACTTGCACTTTGATGTGCTTTTGAACTGCTAGGTTGGCAGGAGCAGGGACCGAGCAACGGGAGCTCACCCCGTCGCGGGGATTCGAACTGCCGACCTTCCGATCGGCAAGGCCTAGGCTCTGTGGTTTAACCCACAGGGTCAGTGCTTTTCTTCTAGGAAAAAAGTGCCCATACTGTGTACAGTCATACCTCATGTTATGTCCAATTCATGTTATGTTCTATCAGGTTACGTCCTGCGGCGACCCAGAAGTACCGGAAAGGGTTATTTCCGGGTTTTGCCCAGAGCCAGTGTGCTGTAGTGGTTAAGAGCGGTAGTCTCCTAATCTGGGGAACCGGGTTCGCGTCTCCGCTCCTCCACATGCAGCTGTTGGGTGACCTTGGGCCAATCACACTTCTTTGAAGTCTCTCAGCCCCACTCACCTCACAGAGTGTTTGTTGTGGGGGAGGAAGGGAAAGGAGAATGTTAGCCGCTTTGAGACTCCTTAAAGGGAGTGAAAGGCGGGATATCACATCCAAACTCTTCTTCTTCTTCTTCTTTTTCGCGCATGTGTAGAAGCACAAAATGACGCCACGCACATGCTCAGAAGCAGCGAATCGCAACCTGTGCGTGCACAGACACGCTGCTGCAGGTTGTGCTCTTTTCATGTTGCCAACGGGCCACTGGAATGGATCCCGTTCGCAACCAGAGGTACCAATGTAATCTTGAGTACCCCCAGAAAAAGCACTGATTAGGGTTTTCACATTATTACAATAAAAACAGCACAGCCCCATATTCTCTGTCTCACCCACTTCTGGTTCCTCTCTCGCCTTGCTCTCATGCCCTTTTGTGTTAGTAGTAGTTACAGGGGTGTATGAGATGGTTGGACAGTGTTCTCGAAGCTACTAACATGAGTTTGACCGAACTGCAGTGGAAGACAGGAGTGCCTGGCGTGCTCTGGTCCATGGGGTCACGAAGAGTCGGACACGACTAAACAACAACAACAAAAATGGGGTGTTAGGAGAGGGGTGGTACCTCTGGTGGGGAACACATCATGCTCCTTCTGGGACAGTTCATCCACCTTTGGCCCCCACCCTGCACTCAGCTCTCATCTGTGGCTGCTGGAAGCTGTCATCATGCAACAGCCAAACCCCGGGATGGGTTTGACTGGCCGGCTAAACCAGGTGAGAATAGCCAATGGGTCTCAAACATTCAGTGAGTTTGCCAATTCCCCTGCATGCAAAGACACTCGCCAATGGATGGCCCAGTTGTGGGTCCAACATGCGGGAAGGCAGTTTCTGCATGCGCTGTAGAGGGAAGTGAGGAGCAGATGGGGCTCGTCAACCTGGGAAGGGAGCCCATCTAGGAGAAGGAAAACTCAGATCTTAAATCTCTTCCATCTTGCAGGTTATCTTTGGGAGAAGAAAAGGCTAAAGAGTAAAACATACACAAATCTGGAATGGAGTTCCTAAGACAGTTGGATAACACCTTGTATGCCTCCTTCCGACAACTCCTACATCCAAGCTGTTGCCAAATAATAATAATAATAATAATAATAATTCCCCCAATCTGGCTGGGTTTCCCAAAATAATATTATTATTAATAATAAAAATGCAAGAAAACATCAAACATTAAAATCTTACTTAAACAGGGCTGCCTTCAGATCTCTTCTAAAGGTCAGAAAGTTGTTTATTTCCTTGACATCTGATGGGAGGGCATTCCACAGGGCAGGCGCCACTACCAAGAAGGCCCTCTGCCTGGTTGCCTGTAACCTCACTTCTTGCAGTGAGGGAACTGCCAGAAGGCCCTCGGAGCTGGACCTCAGTGTCCGGGCAGAACGATGGGGGTGGAAAGTATTGCTCTGCTTTCTTTTGGATCACACCAGCAAGTCCAAGGTGGGGGGAAGTCTTGTTCTCTTGGGAGCCCAGGACCTCCCTGCACACTGCCCAGGTTTGCACCCCGGAGAGGTCACTTTGGTGCTGCTGGCACAGTGGTTTGACTTCACCCTTGGAGGTGCACTCCATTGTCTCTTGAGACAGATGGACGCAAACAACAAGTAGTTACAGCATTTTGGTTCCTATTGTTCAGTTGTTTAGCATGCTATGCAGTATTCAGACCCACATGCCCAGATCAGGGTTAGGATAAATGAGTGTCTTTGCTCTGCTTGGGACTTTGTTGTTGTTGTCATTTAGTTGTGTCTGACTCTTCATGACCCCATGGACCAGAGCACGCTAGGCACTCCTGTCTTCCACTGCTTCCCACAGTTTGGCCAAACTCATGCTGGTAGCTTTGAGAACACTGTCCAACCATCTTGTCCTCTGTCGTTCCCTTCTCCTTGTGCCCTCCATCTTTCCCAACATCAGGGTCTTTTCCAGGAAGACTTCTCTTCTCATGAGGTGGCCAAAGTATTGGAGTCTCAGCTTCACGATCTGTCCTTCCAGTGAGCACTCAGGGCTGATTTCCTTAAGAATGGAGAGGTTTGATCTTCTTGCAGTCCATGGGACTCTCAAGAGTCTTCTCCAGCACCATAATTCAAAAGCATCAATTCTTCGGCAATCAGCCTTCTTTATGGTCCAGCTCTCACTTCCATACATCACTACTGGGAAAACCTTAGCTTTAACTATATGGACCTTTTTTGGCAAGGTGATGTCTCTGCTTTTTAAGATGCTGTCTAGGTTTGTCATTGCTTTTCTCCCAAGAAGCAGGCGTCTTTTAATTTCGTGACTGCAGTGATCATGGAGCCCAAGAAAGTAAAATCTCTCACTGCCTCCATTTCTTCCCCTTCTATTTGCCAGGAGGTGATGGGATCAGTGGCCATGATTTTCGTTTTTTTGATGTTGAGCTTCAGACCATATTCTGCGCTCTCCTCTTTCACCCTCATTAAAAGGTTCTTTAATTCCTCCTCACTTTCTGCCATCAAGGTTGTGTCATCTGCATCTCTGAGGTTGTTGATATGCTTGGGACTAACAGCCATTAAACCAGAGAAGTGTTGTGCCTCCTGCAAAACTCTCAGTGGTAGAGCATCTACCTTCCATTCAGAAGCTTCCTGTTTCCAGCCCCAGCATCTCCAGCTAGGGCTGGGAATGTCCCATTCTTGAAGCCCTGGAGAGCTGCTGCCAGTCAGTGTAGACAGTATTGAGCTAGATGGAGCAATGGTCCGGCTTGGCATAAGGCAGCTCCCTGTCTCGCTAGGTTTCAGTTGTGAACATGGCGACAGTAAAAGGAATAATCTTCCAACGATGGGAAAACTAGATACAAGGCCTCTTGCAGCTAGCAGCCCATGAGAAATTCTCGCTCCAGAAACTACAGTGCAGGCAATGGCTGATTTAGGTGCATCTGAACGATGCGCGATCCTTTGCGCACACGTGCGCCAAACCTGTAAGTAACCCCAAAACATCATAAAGACATCACAAAAAGGGGCAGCATAGCATAGGTGTGTCCAGAACATAACCCCCACACAAAGCAAGGATTGCCACTACGTACATTCACAATTTTTTCTTAATATTCCACTTAGCCTTTTTCATTTGTTTAAGCTAAAGCAAGATTTTGATGATAAATGTGGCCTTTCAGCTTTTATTGTGTTCTTTATACAAAATGTTTTCATTTTAGGATTTTTTTAATATTATGCACAGTTGTGTTTTTTTTTACAATATTAAACATATTAATCTGCTACATCTGTTTCCCTCATTACTGATTGTTTTAAGGATTCCCCTCCAGTAAGTTTTGTTTTTCTCGCTGCCTTTTATAAATCTCCCTTTAACGTGTACACTAACTTCAAACTGTTTAAAATATAACCCCCACCCCTGCATTTTTTAAAGCAAAGCTGATAGTATGCTCATGAAACAGTGATTCATTTGAAATCATGTCGGCTCCTGCTCTGAAGTAACTGCTTCCTTCTGTTGTTGTTGTTGTTTAGTCGTTAAGTCGTGTCCGACTCTTCATGACCCCATGGACCAGAACACGCCAGCCACTCCTGTCTTCCACTGCCTCCTGCAGTTTGGTCAAACTCATGCTGGTAGCTTCGAGAACACTGTCCAACCAGCTCGTCCTCTGTCGTCCCCTTCTCCTTGTGCCCTCCATCTTTTCCAACATCAGGATCTTTTCCAGGGAGTCTTCTCTTCCCATGAGGTGGCCAAAGTCTTGGAGCCTCAGCTTCAGGATCTGTCCTTCCAGTGAGCACTCAGGGCTGATTTCCTTAAGAATGGATAGGTTTGATTTTCTTGCAGTCCATGGGATTCTCAAGAGTCTCCTCCAGCACCATAATTCAAAAGCATCAATTCTTCGGCAATCAGCCTTCTTTATGGTCCAGCTCTCACTTCCATATAGCACTACTGGGAAAACCATAGCTATGGTTTTCCTTCTATTAGCCGCATAAATATTTGAAGCAGTGGTAGCCATTAGTAGGGCGTCATGCAGGAGGTCAGCAGTAGGTGGCGTCAGAGCCAGGTTTAGTTTTGCTGCCACCCACCTCACAGCCCTCCATAAGAAGGCAGACAGATGAGGGCAAACTGAGGTTGGCAGGGTCATGCCTCATTCACTTCAACGGACCACCCTCAACTAATTGGAAGCGAACGTTGTGTGTGTGTTTGGTAGCAGTTCTCCTCACCTTTCTCTCCTCCATCTCCCCTGTGTCCTATTATTATTATTATTATTATTATTATTATTATTATTATCATTCATACCCTATATTTCCCCCTAACTACAGATAAAATAAGAACAGCTGAAAACATAGGGAAAAACAACTAAAAAAAAAATTAAGCATTAATACAGTGGTACCTCTGGTTACAAACTTAATTCGTTCTGGAGGTCCGTTCTTAACCTGAAACCAAAAGGTTATTTATGTATGGCACTACTGCGGCCCGTGTTTTGTTTGCCCAACAATGGAAAACGAGTGAGGTTCCAACTAAGGAAGAATGGCAACTTAAGCTGACGGAATATGCGCAGCTTGCGGACCTAACACACAGAATATGACAACAAGGAGAACATACATTTAGAGAAGATTTGAAAATGTTTATTGAATATGTGGGGAAAATTGTGTACACTTGAAAACGCTGGCAGCATTGAGATAAACTCAACAGTGTAAACAAGTTTTGATGGATGCATTAATGGAATACTGAATGGTTTAGTTTATGTAAAATATGCAGGGATTTAAGATATGCAAAATGAACCATGGAAAGAGAAGAAGGGAAGTCATTGATATTTTAAGGATGTTTAAATGAGTATTTTAAATTGTAAAATAGAAAATTATCTATGTATATGAGAGACAGTTGCTCCCTCTACCTAAGGACAGGTCTGGCTCTTCTTCTGGTTCTCAGCTTCTGCTACTGGTAACCTTGGCGGATCCAGGCCCATCACATTATTTCACCCATGAGTCCTCAACCCAGATCTAATACTCTTTCCCCCCTGCAGCTAAAGCAACTACTGAGGACAGGATAGCATCCCTGATCTCACTTAAAGGTAAAGGTAAAGGTACCCCTGCCCGTACGGGCCAGTCGTGTCCGATTCTAGGGTTGCGTGCTCATCTCGCTCTAGAGGCCGTGAGCCGGCGCCGTCCGAAGACACTTCCGGGTCACGTGGCCAGCGTGACGAAGCTGCTCTGGCGAGCCAGCACCAGCGCAGCACACGGAAACGCCGTTTACCTTCCCGCTATAAAGCAGTACCTATTTATCTACTTGCACTTAAGAGTGCTTTCGAGCTGCTAGGTGGGCAGGAGTTGGGACCCAATGACGGGGGCTCACCCCGCCGTGGGGATTCGAACCGCCGACCATACGATCGGCAAGTCCTAGGCACTGAGGTTTTACCCACAGCGCCACCCGCGTCCCGCTGATCTCACTTAGAAGGGGCTGAATGAGAAATATCCTTTGTGAAACAAATGAAAAGTAGACCAGAGGAACCCTAATCACAATTGAATGGTACGACTGAGAAGACAAGGACGGTTTCAAATTACTCACAATATGTTCCATTCTACCCATTTAAACGTGTGAACTGTGAGGAATGAAGAAATCACTGTTTAAGGAGATGGCTGGCTTTTCGATACCAGGATAGGGGGAGATTCCTAGCTGGAGTTCAAGGGTGACAAAGGCAGAAATCCCAAGGTCACGTTGATGCCGTGGGACAGAGCTGGCAAAAAGTCAGAGGGAGCCCTGCTTCTCAGCCCTTTTGCCCTTGCTCTCCAAAAGCCTTTGCAATGCGTTTCAGCTTCCCTCAGATGTTGGACAGGGGAGGGAGACAGAGAGAGGCCCCATCTTTTCTCATAGTTAAAGTTAATTAATTTAGTTCCATCCCTGGGGAATATGGACTGGTACAATGACTCAGTGTGTATGACAGCATGCTGGAATCCGGAGAAATTGCAGGGGTAGAAAATTATGACCCGTGAGGAACTGAGTGGGTAGAGATTTGTTTGACAAAAGGTCTTCAGACAAAAGAAAGAAAGAAAGAAAATGAAACCACAACAATAAATGCCCAGCTCCTGTGGTAATTTTCATTGTCTCTTAGGTCTGAAGAACACAGCTGAAGTGTCAAACCAAGCGCTTTCTGTAAAACAAGAGTCCAGGAAGCAATATGTGGAAAAGAAAAACCAGCTTGTGTTTGTTGTTATCAGAGGCTGCTAAGGGCGATCAGGGTTGTCAGCCTTTAACCTGGCAAATTATGAGCTGCCCAGCCCTTCTCAGTGGCAGCGGAACAGAGCAAGGAGGAACAAGGGGAGGAAGCCATTTTCCTGGCTGGGTGCAGCCAAAAACACAGGGCTTTGCAGATGCAGGTGATCAGGTGATATTTGGGGCCTGCAAACTCCACTTTCAGGAAGGAGTCGTGTCTTTACCTGCCGCACACCTGACATTTATGGGCATAACTTAGGCAACGGGCGTCATGGGATATAGGAACTCCACCCCTGCAGCCAATCATTATTGTTCTTGTTATTTCAATTTATAAGCTACTCTTCATTAAGGTCCCTGGGTGGTTTCCTGTAAAGCAACAAAATTTAGCTGAGATTCCTGCATTGTAGGGGGTTGGACTCGATGACCCTTGGTGTCCCTTCCAATTCTACAATCCCATGATTCTGTGAAAATATGGCAAAATAAAAGCAAACCTTATCACTACAGCAGACAGACCTCCTCAATTACAACTGGCTTTATCAAATCAATTTCCCCCAAAGGCTTGTGGGAAAAGGTGCGTTTTTAAGCTGCACCGAAAACCATAGAACAAGGGTCAGCAAACTTTTTCAGCTGGGGGCCGGTCCACTGTCCCTCAGACCTTGTGGGGGGCCGGACTATATTTTGAAGAAAAAATGAATGAATTCCTATGCCCCACAAATAACCTAGAGATGCATTTTAAATAAAAGCACACATTCTACTCATGTAAAAACACACTGATTCCTGGACTGTCCGCGGGCCAGATTTAGAAGGCGATTGGGCCGGATCCAGCTCCCGGGCCTTAGTTTGCCTACCCATGCCATAGAATGACAGTGCCAACTCAAAAACGCCCAGAGTTTTGTGCCAACTTCCAGGTCAGGCTCTGCAGAATCTTCTGTTAGGGCATCTCAAAAAAGATTTCCATAGACACTCCCAAGTAGATGTCTGACTCCAGAGCTTGGTGGGTTGACATCAGGCACACAAAACCAAAGTCCACCTTCCTCCTTCTGAAGACTAAAAATGGAAACACCTTCTTCCTCAGTGTAGATTTAGACCTGCTGCACAGGTTTGCAATTGTAGCAATTGTGGTTCATTTACTAATTTCTGGCAAATGCTGGGCTATTGCAGCACTTTAGTGTCGTTTATTTCTCTGTGTGTAAAATTATAGTTAAGATCTTGACAGCCATGAATAAACCAGGGGGACTTGGCGGGGCAGGGGCGAGCTTTTGCAACAGGCCTGGAAGACGTCAAGAGAGCTCACAAAAGCCTATTTGCTTCCGACCTTGCTAATCATTTTCATTCAGTAATGAAGTCTTTGTTCGCAAAGATTAATGACTCTGCAAGATTTTTGCAATCTTTTTTTCTCCTTTTTTCTTTTTGCCTCCCGAGGAACAAGAGAACCAGTTTATTAATCTCGTACTTAGGAAACTTGGATTAAAAGTGAAGACATAAAAGTTTGCTTTAGCGCATAAGCTGGCAGTAGGAGGAGGACTGTAGTGACACAGGAAGAGTCTTGCTGGATCAAACCAAAAGCAACTCCAGCATCTTGTTTCCAAGAGTGGACAGTCAGATGCATCTGGAGAGCTCGCAAGCAAGGCAGGAAGGCACCTAATCGACCCAGATAGTAGTAGTAATAATAATAATAATTTATACCCCAGCCAAGGCCGGGCTCAGGGCGGCTAACAAGCAATAATAAAAACAAGTTGAATGATTACAACTTAAAAACAAAATTAAAATACAACATTAAAATATTGAAACATTAAAATGTTAAAATGTAGCCTCATCGCAGGAGGAGAAAGGAAAAGAAAAAAGAAAGAGAGGGAGGGAATCAAATTGGCTCCAAGCCAAAGGCCAGGCGGAACAACTCTGTCTTACTGGCTCTGCGGAAAGAAATCAGATCTTGCAGGGCCCTGGTCTCATGAGGCAGAGCGTTCCACCAGGGGAGCCAGAGCTGAAAAGGCCCTGGCTCTGGTTGAAGCTAATCTAACTTCCTTAGGGCCCGGGACCACTAGGGTGTTGCTATTTATGGACCTTGAGGCTCTCTGTGGGGCATACTGGGAGAGGCGGTCCCGTAGGTACGAGGGTCCTAGGCCGTGATGAGGCATCAGATCAAGGCCTGCATTTTAAAATGAGCTTAAAAAATATATTTGCAAATGTTTGTATGTTTTATGCCAGGCATAAAGCAGCTGGCTAAGTACTTTGGCAGTTGTTTATCTCCTTGAACAGCCCCCCCCCCCCCCGATTTATAGCAGTACCTCAAAGTTGTAAAAGGGAAATACAGGCTGGGAGCAAAGGTTACATTGACCCTACAAATTACAGAATACAATCAAGCTGCAAAAACACTAATTAAGAGTTGGTAAATAGTAAAATTTATTGTTTAACAGAAGACTTGAGTCATATTTTCATAAGGTTAAAGGGCAAGAGCTAATGGGAACAGCGGCTGGCTAGGAAAGGGAGTTGTAAATTGAAGAGGCTTCTTTTTGAAACTGTTTTTACTAAGTTCCTTTCCTTCTAAAAATCTATCTATGTTAATGTATGAAATATATTGGCTTAATGTAATTATGCAAAGGATTTAGAAAGTAAGAAATGTTAGATTCTTATGTTAGATTCTTATTTCATTGATGGTGTGTGAGAAGGTGAACCCAAGATCTCTGTTTAGACAAAATTTAAAACCATGAGCCATCTGTTTTAGCCATCTGTTTTGGAGTGAATAGGGCAACAGGGCAATAGGGCAAAGATGATCTGATAATTAAGGTGCCTTGTCGAGGCAAATGTAAGATATATGGCTACTTGTCTGCCATTTATGGATAGAAGGAAATATAGCTCTTTGTCTCCCATAAAAGGTAATAGGAAATGGGTGTATCTTTTATGATTGGTTCTAGAAACAGCCAATAGGAATTTCAACCAGGCTGATTGGACAGAGGCAGCCAAAGGAGGAGCAAGGGGGCTGGGCTGAGGGAATATAAGTGCTGGCCATCAGGGCTGGAGGGGCAGAGCTTTGGTAACCATATACCACTGTGTCTCATTTATTTGTCTGACAAATAAATTATTATTTTAATTTCTCTATTGCTGCGTTGAATATTTCATTCCAGCTAAGCGTTAACCACAAGCAGGGTGCTACAGTGAAGGGCTTTAAAGGTCAAAAGCAGCACCTTAAATCTGACCCTGTACTCCACCGGGAGCCAGTGCAGCTGGAAAAGCACTGGGTGAATATGCTCTCATGGCAGAGACCCTGTGAGGAGCCTCACTGCAGCATTCTGCACCCGCTGGAGTTTCTGGGACAGTTTCAAGGGCAGCCCAGCGTAGAGCGATAGGATGTGGACAGCCAGATAGGATGTGCAGTGATTTCGCTGAATTTCTGGAGCCCTCATTCAGCTAGTTGACTGGAGCTGTATTGCTTGTTTTAATAGACAATTTTGTTGTTGTTGATTCATTTTTATTTTTTTTAAGTAGAGAGATGGAATGAAAGGTTTTATGCCATCAACAGACCTTGTGGCTTGGCCAGCTGCAGCTGAGGTTTCAAGTGTTGCCTGGCTGTTCACTGCAGTGTGACACAGGATGAATTTAAAGTTTATCTGTCTCACTGGAGTGCCTGCTTTAATCATGCCGTCAGTGCAACTGTACCAAGGGCTTTTCTTCCTGGAACAGGAGTTAATTTGCTCCCAAAGCAACTCCGTCTAGCTTTCCTAGAACTTGTAGTGAAACGGCCCTTTCCCAGCCAAAGTCCCTCCTGTCTCCCTCTCCTCCGCCGACCGTAGTAATTCAAGGGTAATTTATGCGCGAGATTAAGGCTGTTTTTATAGCTCAACCTATTTGGAAGCTGTGATGGTTTTTCAAGCGGTGGTTCGATAGACAGTAGCGGCCTGCTGTTCCGTAGCCTTTGAAATCCAATGATGGCCGCAAATCATCTTGACAACCTTTTCGCTTTTTGACCAAAGGAACCAATTTGTGCACATGGAGTGAAGCCTCTGAGTGTAATGGGTTGTGCAGTGAACGGCACCGGACGTGAAGCTCTGACTTGAAGAATCAACGGCTGCAGAGTTTATGCCCAAACTGGGATTATACTCTTCATGTAGAGGAAGCTAGGAATGTGCCTTCTACTGAGTCAGATTCGTTGGTCCATCTAGCTAAGTAGAGTTTGGATTTGATATCCTGCCTTTCACTCCCTTTAAGGCGTCTCAAAGTGGCTAACATTCTCCTTTCCCTTCCTCCCCCACAACAAACACTCTGTGAGGTGAGTGGGTCTGAGAGACTTCAAAGAAGTGTGACTGGCCCAAGGTCACCCAGCAGCTGCATGTGGAGGAGCGGAGACGCGAACCCAGTTCCCCAGATTACGAGACTACCGCTCTTAACCACTACACCACACTGGCTCTCAAGTACTGTCTACACCAGGGATGGGGAACCTACAGCCACAGAATTATAGAACCATAGGATTGTAGAGTTGGAAGTGACCCCTAGAGTCAATAACAACAACAACAACAACAACAACAACAACAATAAATTATTTGTACCCCGCCCATCTGGCTCGGTTTCCCCAGCCACTCTGGGCGGATTCCAGCAAGGATTAAAAATACATCAAAATGTCACACATTAAAAACTTCCCTGAACAGGGCTGCCTTCAGATGTCTTCTAAATGTCAGGTAGTTGTTTATCTCTTTGACATCTGGTGGGAGGGCGTTCACACAGGGCGGGCGCCACTACCAAGAAGGCCCTCTGCCTTGTTCCCTGTAGCTTTGCTTCTTGCAGTGAGGGAACCGCCAGAAGGCCCTTAGAGCTGGACCTCAGCTGGCTGAATGATGGGGATGTATCCCCCATCAGGTATAATGGGCCGAGGCCGTTTAGGGCTTTAAAGATCAGCACCAGCACTTTGAATTGTACCACTCTGGTGAGACAGGGTGGGTCTCAGCCAGTGCAATAGATGGAGCTGGCAGACAGCCGCCCTGGACACAGAGTTGGCACCGGCCTCCGTGCACAACTGAGTCCAAAATGACCCCAAGGCTGTGCACCTCGTCCTTTAGGGGCACAGTTACCCCATTCAGGACCAGGGGGTCCCCCACACCATAATGGTAGGTGAGTGTGTGACGGAAGGAGCTCTGTATATTGCAGGCATCCCTCAAGGATGCATTGTACCTGTGCATCTTGACACAATGCACTCACACAGTTCATGGGGCTCACGACAGTGAAGTTGCAGCCACTTTTTTATGTAGGAGAAAATGTGTAGACCATTGGAGTGTATGTGTGGAAATAACCTTGTGCTTTCTGCGAATGCCCTTTTGGGGCAGGTTCAGCGGTCTTTCAGCTATGTCTCAGTTGAGGGAGAAGTGATGATGGTCTACAAATGCAGGGAAGCAAGGCTTAGTCGCTAAAAAGAAAAAGTAATCTTGCTCGCGAACCTCTGTGTGCTGTGACATCTGCAGACTGATCAATCATCCTGCTGGATCTGCCAGAATGTGTTCTGACAATTCACCCAGATTCCCTGCTACCCACTTCTTTATTGAGTAAGTTTCCCACTTCGCTGCAGTGAAGTAACTCATTTTTCCTTCCAAACTTGGAAGTCTTCTTATGAAACAACTGCCTGTGACTCATCAGAAATTTAGTTGTGCTATATTGAAAATATATGGAACCTCTTCAATGTGCTGTGTATCCACAGCAAAAGTACAAAAGTATAGTAAAAAATTTCATCGCATGGTCCTTTGGGCAAATCTCTCTTATTCTAACCTGCCTTACAAGGTTGTTGTGAGTATAGAATAAGCTAACCCTTTTCTGAGTAGCCTGTTTGCAAGAGCCCCATAGGCATCTTGTTGGCTACTGTGATCAGGGCTGGCACACCCATGAAGCAAGGTGAGGAGACTTCCTCAGATGGTGTCAGGCCCTGTGACCAATAGGACTTTGCAGGACTGGGGCCTTCCCAAGTTTGTTCTGGAGAGGCAAGGCGTGGCCCCACAGGTGAGGCCGATTGGTAACTCACAGCATCTGGTGGCAAGAGCTGGGAAGGGATATAAGGTCAGCATTTCCCTTTGGCTCTTTGCCACAGCAACACGCTTCCTGCCTTGCTTCTTGATCCTCAGACCCCTGACTTCGTGACTCCTTGCTTCCTGACCCCCGGACCTTTGGCTTCTTGACTCCCGGCTCTTTGATCCTCGGACTCTTGGCTTCCTGACTCTGGGCTTCTGGGCCCGCATTCCTGCTCCCACCCTGCCATCTTGCCTCCGGTCCTGACGTCCCCGGCCGGGACTTTGATAGCCCGTGAACTGGACTGTGACAGACGGCAAGATCGTCAGGGGCAGCAGATCCAAATTTAGCTCTTCATTCCCCCCTTGTTCCTGATGTAGATCTTCACTCACCCCTTCTTCCTTGGAGGGGAGGAGGGTGACACTTTGTGGTTTGCCTCAGGTGGCAAATTGTCTTGGGCCAGCCCTGACTGTGATAACAGGACATTGGACAAGATGGGGCATTGTCCTGACCCAGCTGGCCTCTTCTTACGAAGGAAAAGTGGGATGTGTCAGGCTCCGGTCCCAAAACACAACACTGACTCTTACTTGCAAGTAAGGAAGAGATCTCCCCCTCAGGTTTTTCCTGTTTTTTAATGGAAGGTTTTCAGCATAGAACACAATAAAGTATAATCTAAATAAAAAGATATCTTTAGTCAGGCTAACAGCAGTACTGGCTCAATAGCAGTTACAAGGTCCAGAAGCCAGTATTCCAAGGTCCATGAGCTAGGCAAGATATTCATAACTGAATGGAAGCTATGAAGGTGTCCCAACAGTTGACACGTCCTTCCTGCCAAGCTTTTAAAGATAGTGACAAAAACAAACCCCTGTATTGCAATACAGAATAATCTGCTCAAATACAGCTGCAACACATGGCAATAAATATAGTAAATGTATTATTATTAGTGGTTAGAATGTCATCCAAAATTTAGAAATCATCAACTTTAAAATAATATATATCTAGATCGAGATCTATATATATCAGTCCATAACCAAGAAGTAGTCAGCGTAATGAATTGCTGGGAGGGAACACCATGTCACAAGCAGAATGCCTTTCAATGGATAATGTCCAAAAGTATTGTGGTGATGGGTGTTCCAACATGAAGAATTCAATAGCAACCAGCAAACAAGCAGAACAGAACAGCAGGCCCGGACTGAATAAACTGTTTCGAAGGTGAACCTTTTCCAGCAAATAATTTTTGATAGAATATCCATACAGATAAATGTAATACTTGTAATACTTGTGGATCAGAGCTCACTAGCACTGGTTGGAACACCCACGTGTTGCGGCTGTATTTGAGAAGCTTTTAAAGATAGGCTGAACTCATGCATGAGACCCTCTTGCCCTGCAAGACATGCATACGTATGCTGCATCTCAGTGGATCTACAGATCTCATCTACGAAGGTGGCACCTGGTTAAGACTGTGCCCTACCCTGTGGATCTCGCTTTGCTGCCACCTTTGTCTTCTCAGCCCCTCGCTCTGGCTGATCAAAGTCCTCCCTTCTCCCCGATGAGCCTCTGTGCTCCACAGGAAGGGTGGAGGAGAGACCCAGCAGCTCTGACATCTAAAGTCACAAGAAGAAGACCTCTTTCCTCCTTCCATGAATGCCAGCCTTCCAGGAACCCATCTGCCTCTTCCTCCTCCTCCCCCTCCTCCTCCTGGTCCATCTGCGATTGCCAAGCCATGCCAGATCCTGATGGAGCTAAGGGGCCCATGACAGGACAATATTCTTATACCCTTCCTCTTAGACAGGCTTCCTCAACCTCAGCCCTCCAGATGTTTTGAGAGGACAATTCCCATCATCCCTGACCACTGGTCCTGCTAGCTAGGGATCATGGGAGTTGTAGGCCAGAAAAACATCTGGAGGGCTGAGGTTGAGGAAGCCTGCTCTTAGACCTTGTTGGATCTGCACAGGGAGCAAGGTGCCATCACTGAGAAGCCCCTCTGTCATAGTCAGGTCATAGCCACTGGGGTAACTGGGATGTGGACAAATTTAATATGTAAAAAATATGGCTGACCCAAATCCACTCAAAACTTTATAGTTTAAAACCAGCTCTTTGACAGCGAGGAGCCAGTACAGAGGTTGGATTGCCGGCGTAATTTACCACCCCTTGTGTTTTCTGGAACAGCGCCTTGCTTTGAGCCAAAAAGGATTGTTATATTAAACTAACTCCTTGTCCACAGGCTTCTTCGGTGTTCAGTGCACCTTGCTTCCTCTTAATTCTACGGAATTAAATGACATGTTCCTGCAGATTTATTTAGCGATTACCTTTTGTTTGATTTATTCGTACCTCTCTATCAACATTAATTTGTCAAGGTTTCTTGTGTGTTCGGTTCCCGTTCAACATCTGTCTCTCCAGAGAGTGAAGTGCCTCACTCCATGCTAGGCAGGAATCCAAGAATGAGGTCCTTTCATTTCAGGCGGAGAATCGAGTAATTACTACAAGTCATTCTCAGTGACAGGCTATAAACCAGCCTGGCGGGCCTTAAATTTTCCCATAATCTTAGGGAGGGAAGGCAGAGGGTGGAGCTGGAAACTGCTCCAGTTTTACAAAGTGGGTGGAAGGTTAAAAAACAAACGTTCTCCACCTTTTTATTTTTTGTTGTGGTTGCATGAGTTTAATTTTTTGCTAAGGACACTTCAAGTCCATTTACATAATAAGTAGGCTAGGAGAACTTCTAAATCAGTTAGATTGGTGGCTCTGAGTTCTGTGTTCTAGTAGGGCTCCTCTATTTTATGAAAATGTAGCTAGCTGGCTGGTGTTTACATTTGCAACTGACCTTTAAATTCTTGTTTCTGGCGTCTGAGAGCTATTGTCACTTCTATGCGCTCTGGAGGCCACAGGTCTTGCTTCAATTCCTCTGACACGTTCTGGCATCTCTAAATCCCATCCGCAGTCCTGACCTACTGTCCTTGGGATGCCAATATCCCCAGTTATTACAGGGCTGCCAGACACACGTGGCGTCTTACTGGTTTCTTTTGTCGGTGTATAGATGGCATTTGCTGGTGTATAGATTGCCGAAGAATTGATGCTTTTGAATTATGGTGCTGGAGGAGACTCTTGAGAGTCCCATGGACTGCAAGAAGATCAAACCTCTCCATTCTGAAGGACATCAGCCCTGAGTGCTCACTGGAAGGACAGATACTGAAGCTGAGACTCCAATACTTTGGCCACCTCATGAGAAGAGAAGACTCCCTGGAAAAGACCCTGATGTTGGGAAAGATGGAAGGCACAAGGAGAAGGGGACGACAGAGGACGAGATGGTTGGATAGTGTTCTTGAAGCTACCAGCATGAGTTTGATCAAACTGCGGAAGGGGGTGGAAGACAGGAGTGCCTGGCGTGCTCTGGTCCATGGGGTCACGAAGAGTCGGACACGACTAAACGACAACAACAAGATTGCATTTGCCAGCAACAGCCAAGGACCTCTGGGACTTCTTGTTTTTGGGAGTGTTTGGCAGGAATCACTATACCAGCACCTGCCCTGGCAGTACCTCCTATGCCGTGTGTGAAATATCTAAGTACAGTGGTACCTCTGGATGTGAACGGGATCCGTTCCAGAGCCCTGTTCTCACCCAGAGCATAATGCAACCCACATCTGTGGGTCTGCGCATGCACGGGTCACAATTCGCCACTTCCACGCATGTGCGTGACGTCATTTTGAGCATCTGCGCATGCGCGAGCGGCGAAACCCGGAAGTAACGCGCTCTGTTACTTCTGGGTCGCCGCGGAGCGTAACCTGAAAACGCTCAACCGGAAGCATATTTAACCTGAGGTATGACTGTAAATATACCCTCCAAAACCCCACATACATGAGATTTATCCAGGCAGGGATGGCCCCACCATTTTGCACTCCTGCCTCTTCCTTTGCTCTTTTAGATGTGCCAGCCATTTTGCGTTACGCCACGCCCTCACAGATGCCTTTTCCAGTTACAACACATACCACAGAGCGGCCATTTTGCGCTTGGCCGCCATGACACTTTCTCAAAATCCCGAATGTGCCCCACAAGATTGGTGACCCCTAATGTAAGGATGTGTCGGGTGGCACACAGCTTTTGGTCTCTCTTGGGACCAAACTGTATGAGACACCTTTCACGCAAGTATTCGCTATTTTGCAACTAAAAAAAGTAAGTAGGGCACAGGGCCTCCGATCTAGACTGCAACCTCCTTTGTGTTTGGGGTATCAGGGTAGTGCCCTCTGCTGGTAGGGGCATTTCAGAAACATCTTCACCCATAACCTTTCACTCATAGGGAGGCAGGTGCTATACTGGAATCTGAAAATAAGTGACAGGGAGTGTCTGCCCTTTACCCCCATGTAGTTCCAATAAATATTGGGGTCTCTGCACCCACTGTTTCTTTTTAAAAAAAGCCATTCACAATACAGCTAATTGCATGGACATGCTGTGTCTGTCCGGCCCTCAAACTACAAGTCCAAGAATTGACTGTAAAAATGCCGTCTCTCTGGGTTCACTTCCCCTTTGGTTGCACCAGTTTTCTTCACACCACTCGCCTCCAGACTATGGAACTCGCTGCCACAAGATGAAACGATGGCCAAAAACTTGGCTGACTTTAAAAGAGGGTCAGGCAAATTCATAGTGGTTAAGTCTGTCAGTGATATCTCACCATGATTGCTGTTTTCTGCCTTCAGGGTTGGAGGTGAAATGTCTCTGAATAGTACAATTACAAGTGAGGAGAGTGTTCTTGCACTCAAGTTGTGCTTTCTGGCTTCCTACGACATCTAGTTGGCCACTCTGAGAACAGGATCTAGAACTACATGGGACTTTGGCCTGATCCATTTGTTTTTTTAAGCCATTATACTCACGTGTTGAGGCTTTTGAATTCTGGTGCTGGAGGAGACTCTTGAGAGTCCCATGGACTGCAAGAAAAAATTTGCAATTTTTTTTGCAGATGACACCAAACTGGGAGGGGTGGCTAACACCCCAGAGGACAGGATCACACTTCAAAACGACCTTGACAGATTAGAGAACTGGGCAAAAACAAACAAGATGAATTTTAGCAGGGAGAAATGTAAAGTATTGCACTTGGGCAAAAAAAAATGAGAGGCACAAATACAAGATGGGTGACACCTGGCTTGAGAGCAGTACATGTGAAAAGGATCTAGGAGTCTTGGTTGACCACAAACTTGACATGAGCCAACAGTGTGACGCGGCAGCTAAAAAAGCCAATGCAATTCTGGGCTGCATCAATAGGAGTATAGCATCTAGATCAAGGGAAGTAATAGTGCCACTGTATTCTGCTCTGGTCAGACCTCACCTGGAGTACTGTGTCCAGTTGTGGGCACCACAGTTCAAGAAGGACACTGACAAACTGGAACGTGTCCAGAGGAGGGCAACCAAAATGGTCAAAGGCCTGGAAACGATGCCTTATGAGGAACGGCTAAGGGAGCTGGGCATGTTTAGCCTGGAGAAGAGGAGGTTAAAGGGTGATATGATAGCCATGTTCAAATATATAAAAGGATGTCACATAGAGGAGGGAGAAAGGTTGTTTTCTGCTGCTCCAGAGAAGCGGACACGGAGCAATGGATCCAAACTACAAGAAAGAAGATTCCACCTAAACATTAGGAAGAACTTCCTGACAGTAAGAGCTGTTCGACAGTGGAATTTGCTGCCAAGGAGTGTGGTGGAGTCTCCTTCTTTGGAGGTCTTTAAGCAGAGGCTTGACAACCATATGTCAGGAGTGCTCTGATGGTGTTTCCTGCTTGGCAGGGGGTTGGACTCGATGGCCCTTGTGGTCTCTTCCAACTCTATGATTCTATGATTCTAAGAAGATCAAACCTCTCCATTCTGAAGGAAATCCGCCCTGAGTGCTCACTGGAAGGACAGATTGTGAAGCTGAGACTCCAATACTTTGGCCACCTCATGAGAAGAGAAGACTCCCTGGAAAAGACCCTGATGTTGGGAAAGATGAAGGGCACAAGGAGAAGGGGACGACAGAGGACGAGATGGTTGGACAGTGTTCTCGAATCTACCAGCATGAGTTTGACCAAACTGCGGGAGGCAGTGGAAGACAGGAGTGCCTGGCGTGCTCTGGTCCATGGGGTCACAAAGAGTCGGACACGACTAAACGACTAAACAGCAACATACTCATGTGACCTTGCGTGGCATCCATAATATCATTGCAAGTTATAGCAGACCTACGTTTACTTATTTAATTTTTTTCTTAAAAAAAAGTATTTACATTAGCTTTCAAATTATTATGGGACCACAGAAACAAGTACAGTTGTACCTTGGAAGTTGAACGGAAACTGTTCCGGAAGTCCGTTTGACATCCAAAACGTTTGAAAACCAAATCACCGCTTCTGATTGGCTGCAGGAAGCTCCTGAAGCCAATCAGAAGCCACGGAAGTCATGTCGGCTGTTCGAGTACCAAAAGAACATTCACAAACTGGAACAATAATTTCCGGATTTGCGATGTTTGGGATCCAAGATACGACTGTAAACAATAACAAAAATCCAGTAATATATCCAACTAAAGGCAAGGCATACAAATCCTAAGCTGTTTTAAAGAACGACACCCAGTCTAAAATCATGACAACCATATTTCTCTAGGCTGCCTGGGGAGAAATACCTGTAGACTTGAAATGAAATTATATGAAATTTAAATACCACCATAATGAATAGAAGTGATCAGGATCTTTCTGCCCCATAGAGACCCACAATTTCCGTATTATTTTTTCTGCAATAAAAATAAATTCCAGAGAGTTTTATACTATAAGGATATAGTCCAATTTTTAAAAACTATTTCCACCATTGTGCTGTAGAGCTCTTGGCAGGTAACTGCATCTGTTTCAAAAACTCCTTTTGGCAGAATGTCTCCATAGTATCTGTCCATATATTGAGGGGAGAATATGTGCTGTAATAATCTTTGGTATCCCCTAATAAATTTCATTTTAGAATAAAGCAACCTCTGGGCATTCCCACCAGAGATAGAAAAAAAAAAGCCACCTTAGTCTCACAACCCTTCCAGCAGAAAAGTTAGAAAATTTCTTATTCACTTTACAGTCGAAAGAACCTCAACGCGACGTACAAAACAGAAACCTACTCACAACAATATAGTAATAATGAAATAAAAAACCATATTTAAACAGCATTCCATTGTTCAACCCACCCACAATTCATCTCCCTTAGTACAAAACCCCGGCCTATCACTTTATGCATCCAGAGTAGCTGATCAGACAAAAACTCACACAGCCTCCAGATTAAAATAAAAATCGCAAATAAAAATAAAAGGGAGCCGTTGTTGAAGGGTGGCTAACTGGAGATTGATTTGGGCTGCATAAAGTTACATTTGGTGTTCTGTGTCTGACCTCTCCACCTTGCTGGCTCTCAGATTATAAAACAAAATATTCTGACTTACCGTATTTTTTGTTCCATGAGACGCACCTGACCATAAGACGCACCTAGTTTTTAGAGGAGGAAAACGAGGGGGGGGGGGAATTCTGAACGAAACAGTGGGTGTATGATTTTTGTGGTTCATGCTGTGGCCACAGACATCTGATTTGACGGTGAGTTTGGTGTAGCCCAATGCAAAAATCCTGAGGATCCATGTGGATCCATGCTTTGTAACCACGTTTTTGTGCCATTGCGGCCCCACAAAACAGTGGATGCGTGATTTTTTGGTGCAGGCTATAGCCATGGACATGCTATGTGATCGGATGGTGAATTTGGGGTGACCCAATGCAAAAATCCTGAGGATCCATGGGCTTTTACCTCCCCCCTCCCAGGCAGCCTCCTTTATCGATAGTGTCCCTTATCTCCCTCTTGATCACTTGTCAATCAGCTGCTCAGCGGCTTTGTTTCAACATTCCTTTCCCTCTTTCTAAAAAAAAAAAAAGCACAATCTGCTTTTTGCCCCTGGGCAATTCAGCTTCAGGGACCACGCATTTGCTCCATAAGACACACAGACATTTCCCCTTACTTTTTAGGAGGAAAAAAGTATGTCTTATGGAGCAAAAAAATACGGTAACCAAGTAGGATCTGGCAAATGAATGGGGGGAGGAGAATCTCCAAATGCTTATCTTTCCTTTTTCTACCCTTAGTTGAGATTTTATGTCCATGTTAAGCCCTTGATTTTACTGTGTAGTAATAACGCAACATAAAAATTGTTATTACTCATTATAGAAGAGATCAAACGTAAATGATATATATACACATATACACACACCTCAGAGAAAAGGGGAAAAGCTTTCTAATTATTTCTCAAATGGAATATGCATAAGCATTTTGTATGAAAACACTCAGCATGCTCCTCTTTTCAAAATCCGCAGCATTAGCCATAATGGCTTCGTTCAGCATTTGTACTAAAGCTCTGAAGCTCTGATCCATGTATGTTTGGCATAAGACCTCCACATTTTTTTAAAAGGAACATTTAGGCGTTTGGGTGATAAGCAAAGAAAAATGCTAATGAGCATTCTTTTTCTGAAAACGTCATTTTCTCCAGTGATAAAGCGAAGTCTTCACCCTTGGAAAAAGAAGTAGTTGGTAATAAGACTATCTTTGCACAGCAGGGCTGTGTATACTGCCTGCTAAAGATAAATAAATTCTGCCATTGGAATTCTGTGCCAAGGAAAAATAACATTTTGTGACCTGTATGAATGATGCAGTTTGAGGATATTGGCATAGTCCCCCCCCCCCCCGTTTTGTGCGATTCAGTGTCGCCTGGATCTTGGCGGCAACACTGTGTCCTGGGTCTCTGACTCAGGGCCGTCTTTACCTGGGGGGTGCAAGGGTGCGGTTCACCTGGGAGCCAAATTCTGGGGGGCGCCAAATGTATACCTACTGTATACCAGTCCCTACTGTATACCAGTCCCTCCCTAGCAAGCTGACCAACTTTTCCTGGGGAGAGGACATCACACCAGTGCCTCCGATCCTGGCGCAAAGGGTGTAAAACTCCCTCCTCCGCTCGCTACCAGACGGCCCTTAATTCTCTCCTGTTCCAGCAGTTCTGTATCTCTGTAATCCCACCTCTGCGGTTCTCAGGGTCCCTTAGGGACTTTGGTTGATCCTGCCAATTGCCTGGTATTGTCAGCTAATTGGAGTGGAAGTGCAAAAAATGGAAAGTCATATTATTAAGCTGCCAAGTCTCCTCGCTTGGCAGAGAGCAAGGGAAGGCTTCTGGTAATTGTACCAGAAGTTATAATTGCTCTGCGTTCTCTGCCTCGAGCTTTTCTCACAAAGCAAGTCCAGTATCCTTCATCTGGAGACATCCGATACTGGCTTTTCTCCGATACTCTCTGACGGAATGCCGCACTTGAAGTGAATCCAATTGTGGACTCTTGCGCTGTGAAAGAGGATGAAACCGCCTCTCTCGTTCTCTCTCTCTCTGTGCGTGCCATTGAATGCTGAAGTGGATAACACAGGCTAAGTACTTTGTCAATATGTCATTCCCAGCAAAACTGGCAGCTAATTTCCCCCCTTGCTTTCGTGCGCTGCATTGTCTCCATTCCCTGGAGTGAAGATGCCACTGTCACATGCCAATCATGGCCAGCGGCCAGAGCAGGCTCAGCGATGCGGAAAAAATGGTGCCAACCAACCGGCAGCCTGTCCTTGCAAGAGGTGCGACAGAAAGGCAGCTTTGCCCAGGAGGGATGAATTTGGTGACTGCAAATGGCCGCGGAATAGCGCAAGAATAGCTGCATTGGACCAAGCATGCATCTGGCAGCAGAGCATCCTGTCACTCCACAGCAGCCAATCAGGTGCCTCCAGGAAGCACACAAGCTGGGCACTAAGGCAACAGTTGGCAAGGGACTGCCAGGAGTGTGCACTGAGGGAAGGGGGTCAGAATCTGGCTCGGGAGAGGGGGCCAGTGATTTGTGGGGACCTGTACTAGCCAAGAGGCAAGAGTCAGAGACAGGAGACACTTCAGAGTAGGAGGGTGAAGCACAAGAGGGGGTTGGTAGTAGAGGAGGAAGAGGCAGGTCAGGCAAGTGAAAGGGCTGGGTGCTTCCCCACTCTCTCCTGGACCACTGTCTCCCAGAACCAGGAGAGGATGGAAAAGGGAGGAGCAGAGGAAGTTTCCACATGGTGTAGTCCCTGGCTGCATGTGTGCATTACATCGAGGGAAGGTACCTAAGCTGGTGGAGAGGGAATGGTCTCCAGTTGCTTCAGCTGCTCCATAGAGCTGCCTGGATGCTAGATTGTCATGCATAGGTGTCAGGGATTGTCTCCACCCCCATCATTCAGCCCAGACACTGAGGTCCAGCACCGAGGGCCTTTTGGCGGTAACCTCACTGCGAGAAGCGAGGTTACAGGGAATCAGGCAGAGGGCCTTCTCCGTAGTGGCACCCACCCTGTGGAACGCCCTCCCACCAGATGTCAAGGAAGTAAACAACTGTCTGACTTTTAGAAGGCATCTGAAGGCAGCCTTGTTTGGGGAAGTTTTTAATGTTTGAAGTTTTATTCTGTTTTTAGTGTTCTGTTGGGAGCTGCCTGGAGTGGCTGGGGAAACCCAGCCAGATGGGCGGGGTATAAATAATAAAAATAAGAGGAGGAGGAATGGTGGAGGTCTCTCCTGCCCTTCTCCTGTAGCTGCCAGAGAGGAGGAAGGCAGTCTCGAATTACAGCAGGGCTTGGAGGAAGATAGCAGCTCAGAGACAGGCAAACAGCCGAGTTATGCTGTGTTAGGAGAAGGAGGAGGGGAGACAGACCGGCTAGCTCACATGTCATTGGATAGCATACCTGACGCCCCTTCTCCCCAAATGCGGCGTTTGTTAAGGGTGCTAGAACAAAGAGCACAGACAATTGTCCATGGACAGATGCCGTAGAAGCAGGTGCTGTTGCTAGAGAGGGAGAGGGAGGGAGCTCAGTGAGAGCAACTCCAGTATGGAGGAATGACCGCAATTATTTTGTCGCGATGACTGAATAAATAATAAGTAAGAGCTTTCTGGTTCCCTCCCTGCCACTTGGTGCCATTGTGGGGGTGGGGGTGGGGAGAGGATTCCTCTAGTCTGACAAGAGTTGTATCACTTCAGAAGTTTTAGCCCTAGGGCTTTTTGTGCCATTTGGCCTATCCATTTGCCACGGAACAGCTGGTGGTTATATTATTGTTGGCAGGTGATTGCGTCATAATGATTGCAACATTATTTATTTATTTATTTAAATAATTTCATAGAAAAAGAGTGTTGGAAGGGAAGATGAGAATCAACCCTCTGCAATGCAGGAAACTTTCACTCAGCATGGGGCTAGAACCACATGACCATGAGATTACGAACCTCCTGCTCTACCAACTGTGCTACCATGTTGCTTAACTGCAGTCGTCTCTAGGCAGTGTGCAGGAGGCCCAACGCAACGTTAATTGATCGTGTTTCCATTGTGTGTTCCGTTTTATGATGCGGAATAGATCTCATAATTATTTTCATGACCATGATTTTTATGGTGCACGGGTGACCCAATACAATATTCACTGATATTGTATGTATTGCAGGATCGATCCCTGTATGGAACAGCTGCATATTCCTGCATTGCAATGGGTTGGACTAGATCAGGCATGTCCAACTCCCAAGAGACTGTGATCTACTCCCACTATAAAAAAACTTGCAGTGATCTACCCATTGGATTGACCAAAACTTGTTGAGCTTTTTTGGGGGAGCCAAAGTTGAGGGGTTTTTTTTGGGGTGCAATCATACAAATGACCAGGGACGCCCCGTGATTGACTGGTGGATCATGATCAAACTGTTGGACATGCCTGGACTAGATGATCCTCTGGGTCCCATCCAACTCTACGATTCCTAAGCCTTCCCCACGCATCACAGTGACCACTCTCACTATGAAAGAGGTCATTGATGTGAAGGAACCAGAGCTAAGAGTGGTTTGTCCAATGGGCCTGACTTGTTTACCATGAAATATTACACACATATAAGTATCACAGTACTGCTGCTTCTCTGGGCGGCTTGCATAAAAGATTCAAACGCTGTTTCAATATAGTAAAAGCAGAAATGGCGGTGTAACATTTGGCACAAAATGACCTGCTCTGGAGAGAGAAAAAAAGGTAGCTGACCTCTTGTTAGGAACGGTTCGTGTGTTCCTGGATTATGCCGAACCACAAGAGTGGAAAATTGCTGTGTGGATGTGCTGATTCTCTATTTCTGGCACCTGCTTTAGCTACTCTCCCTTGATCTGCTTCCAAATGACTAAAAAGCCAAATGTTTTAGTTGGCTGAACTTAGTAATGTATGGCAAAGGGAGACTTTGTCAAATGCCGGAGGGTAAAGAACACTGCTTCTAGATGCAACATGGAGTACATGGAGGTATTTGTGTCCCTGTTGATGGCATGTGTAGGATGAAGAGTACATCGACTTGGTTGGGGGGAGCTATTTTGTGAGTTCTTGCATTGGTAGACTCTGAATTCTACATATGCCAACAGCCTGAACATCTTTGTTGTTGAAGCAATGAAAATCTACAAAGTGTTTTGTTGTTGTTGTTTAGTTGTTTAGTCGTGTCCGACTCTTTGTGACCCCATGGACCAGAGCATGCCAGGCACTCCTGTCTTCCACTGCCTCCTGCAGTTTGGTCAAACTCATGCTGGTAGCTTCGAGAACACTGTCCAACCATCTCGTCCTCTGTCGTCCCCTTCTCCTTGCGCCCTCCATCTTTCCCAACATCAGGGTCTTTTCCAGGGAGTCTTCTCTTCTCATGAGGTGGCCAAAGTATTGGAGCCTCAGCTTCAGGATCTGTCCTTCCAGTGAGCACTCAGGGCTGATTTCCTTAAGAATGGAGAGGTTTGATCTTCTTGCAGTCCATGGGACTCTCAAGAGTCTCCTCCAGCACCATAATTCAAAAGCATCAATTCTTCGGCGATCAGCCATCTTTATGGTCCAGCTCTCACTTCCATACAGTGGTGCCTCGCAAGACGAAATTAATCTGTTCCGCGAGTCTCTTCGTCTTGCGGTTTTTTCATCTTGCGAAGCACGGCTATTAGCGGCTTAGCGGCTATTAGGGGCTTAGCGGCTATTAACGGCTTAGCGGCTTAGTGGCTATTAATGGCTTAGCGGCTTAGCGGCTTTAAGAAAAAGGAAACAAACTCGCAAGAACTCGCAAGACGTTTCGTCTTGCGAAGCAAGCCCATAGGGAAATTCGTCTTGCGGAACGACTGCAAAAACGGAAAACTCTTTCGTCTAGCAAGTTTTTCGTCTTGCGAGGCACCACTGTACATCACTACTGGGAAAACCATAGCTTTAACTGTATGGACCTTTGTTGGCAAGGTGATGTCTCTGCTTCTTAAGATGCTGTCTAAGTGCTATATGAAGATTAAAAACAAGACACGGTCACCTACATGTGAACATGTTCACCATAAGCATGATCGTCTATGTGCTGGAAACTGGAAATCTGTAAAAGCCACAAGGGATATCTGCTATGGAGGAAGAACATAGGAAGCTACCTGTCAGGAGTCCAGGTTCCCAGCTTGATAACACAGTAAGTGTAGGTAATTAAAAAGGAGGACTTATTGCAAAAACAAACAGATAGCTCCAGATGGCTCTAAGACAGCCGCCAGCACTGCTGCTGCTGCTGCTCTAGTGAGTGCTGGGTGGGCCGCTCCCTTTCCTGCCAACGCCATCTGGCCCAGGGGGCGGAGCCTGCACTCATCGCCACAGCTTGAGGGCCTCCATCAAGGCCTCTGGGACACTGCTGCTGCTGCTGCCTCCGTGAGTGTTGGGAGGACCGCTCCCTCTCCTGCCAATTCCATCTGGCCTAGGGGGCGGGGCCTGCACTCACCACTACAGTTTAGAGGCCTGAGCAACTACCTGCAGCAAGTGACAAAATGGTTTTAAATGTTTTAACTGCTTTTAATTTGCTGCACCTTAAATGGTGGTGGTGGTTGTTTATAATGTTTTATAATTTTATAATTGTATTTCTGCTTGCCGTTGGTTAAGTATTTAGTTAGGGTGGGGAATAGTTTAATTTTAGCACTATTGTTTTTTGCTGTGCTTCTATTTTTATTATTCTGTTAAGTTATTATATAGTTTGTATTTTGCCTTTTAAGGGGAAGGGTCAGGGCTGCCTGGGAGTGGGCCTCGGCCAATAGAATGGCTGGGGCAGGTTCCACAGGAGGGAATGTATTGGGACACCCGATCTCAGTGATCACGGGCCAGAGGAGGAGTTATGCTAAGACCAGACCATGTCATTACCGAGGAGGCAGGTTTAGTCATTGTTTGAGGACTATCCCTGCCTCCAGGTCTGGTCCTGACCGGAAGGATACTGGAATCAGCAAGGGAAACCCACATGACCTGAAAGTGTTGCTGTGCAATGCCAGGTCAATGATGCATAAAACCACTGCCATCCACGACCTGATTGTGGATGGAGGATTTGACCTGGCATCTGTGACAGAGACCTGGTTGGATGAGGCAGATGGGCCTGTCCTTGCCGCTGCTTGCCCACCAGGTTTCTCTTACGCACAGCAACCCAGGTCATGTGGGCGGGGAGGGGGGGGTTGCAGTGATTTTTAGGAAGTCATTAGTCTGCACCAGGCGTCCTATTGGGAAGACCCAGTTCTCTGAGTGCATGTTCTGGAAGTTGGGCAATAGGGGCAGTACAGGATTCCTATTGGTGTACCGACCTCCCCGCTGCACCAAGGATTCCCTGCCCGAGCTGCTTCAGGTCGTGGCGGATATGCTCCTGGAGACACCTAGCTTGGTTGTCCTGGGGGATTTTAATATCCATGCCGACACGACCTTACAAGGGGCCGCTCGGGACTTCGTGGGAAGCATGGCCTCCATGGGGCTGTCCCTGAATAAGTTTGGCCCAACTCATAGCTGCGGACATGCCTTAGACTTGGTGTTTACCTCTACGGATGTTGGTGATCTGACATTAACTAAAAGCGAAACAAAAGAAGTGCCATGGTCAGATCACTTCCTGGTGCAACTGGACTTCTCCGCGACCCTTCCCCTCTGCAGGGAGGTGGGACCGATTCGGATGGTCCGCCCCCACCACTTAATGGATCCAATTGGCTTACAGAGAGTGGTAGGGGATGTTTTATCCCAAGCTGATGGCCTTTCAGCTGATTCCCTGGTGGGCCTCTGGAATGCGGAGTTAACCAGGGCTATTGACTGGCTCCGAAGCGCCCTCTCCGATTGCATGGAGCCCGGACAGCCCCGTGGTTTTCCCCGGAGCTGAGGGCGATGAAACAATCGTTGAGACGGCTAGAGCGCCGGTGGCGGAAAACTCATTCTGAATCAGACCGGACACGGGCTAGAGCTCAACGTCGAGCCTACCAAGTGGCAATGGCGACGGCGAAGAGGGCCTTCTTCACCGCCTCCATTGCATCTGCAGAAAACAGCAGCAGGAGACTTTTTCAGGTGGTTCGCAATCTATCGGAACCACCTGCACCACCGGGGCCTGGTAGGGACCCCAAGATCTCCTGCAATGCTTTTGCAAAGTTTTTTGCAGATAAAGTCGCTCAGATTCAGAAGGAGGTAGACTCCACCGTGGGAGCAGGGCCAGGGTGGGAGAGTGCTAGAGTTCTGTCTAGTCCTGTTACATGGGATCAATTCCAATCTGTTACCTCCGAGGATGTGGACAGGCTGCTTGGACAAGTGAAACTGACCACCTGTCTCCTTGATCCTTGCCCATCCTGGCTGATAAAAGCGAGCCGGGAAGGGCTGGGCGATGGGCTCTGCGTGGTGGTGAATGCTTCCCTCTGTGAGGGAGCCTTCACAGACCCGCTGAAAGAGGCAGTCATTAAACCGCTTCTTAAAAAAAATCTTTAGACCTTGACAATTTGGCCAACTATCGCCCAGTCTCAAATTTACCATTTTTGGGCAAGGTGATTGAGCGGGTGGTTGCCAAACAACTCCAAGCACGCCTGGAGGATGCGGACCATTTGGATCCCTTCCAATCGGGATTCAGGCTTCACCATGGGACTGAAACTGCCTTGGTCGCGCTGGTTGATGATCTCCGGTGGGCTAGGGACAAAGGTGAGAGCTGTTTCCTAGTTCTGCTGGATCTCTCAGTGGCCTTTGACACCATTGACCATAACATCCTTCTGGACCGTCTAGAGGGGCTGGGAGCTGGGGGCACTGTTATACGGTGGTTCCGCTCCTTTCTCCTGGGCCGTGTCCAGAAAGTGGTGGTGGGGGATGAGTGTTCAGACCCCTGGGCTCTCACTTGTGGGGTGCCTCAGGATCCCGTCCTCTCCCCCATGCTTTTTAATATCTATATGAAGCCGCTGGGAGAGATCATCTGGGGGTTTGTGCTGAATGTTCATCAGTCTGCAGATGACACCCAGCTCTACCTCTCCTTTAAATCAGAACCAGTGAAGGCGGTGAAGGTCCTATGTGAGTGCCTGGAGGCTGTTGGAGGATGGATGGCGGCTAACAGATTGAGGTTGAATCCTGACAAGACAGAAGTACTGTTTTTGGGGGACAGGGGGCGGGCGGGTGTGGGGGATTCCCTGGTCCTGAATGGGGTAACTGTGCCCCTGAAGGACCGGGTGCGCAGCCTGGGAGTCATTTTGGACTCACAGCTGTCCATGGAGGCACAGGTTAATTCTGTGTCCAGGCCAGCTGTCTACCAGCTCCACCTGGTACGCAGGCTAAGACCCTACCTGCCCGCGGACTGTCTTGCCAGAGTGGTGCATGCTCTAGTTATCTCCTGCTTGGACTACTGCAACGTGCTGTACGTGGGGCTACCTTTGAAGGTGACCCGGAAACTGCAATTAATCCAGAATGCGGCAGCTAGACTGGTGACTGGGAGTGGCCGCCGGGATCACATAACACCGGTTCTGAGAGAACTGCATTGGCTCCCAGTACGTTTCCGAGCACAATTCAAAGTGTTGGTGATGACCTTTAAAGCCCTAAACGGCCTCGGTCCTGTATACCTGAAGGAGCGTCTCCACCCCCATCGTTCAGCCCGGACACTGAGATCCAGTGCCGAGGGCCTTCTGGCGGTTCCCTCATTTGGAGAAGCAAGGTTACAGGGAACCAGGCAGAGGGCCTTCCCGGTAGTGGCGCCTGCCCTGTGGAACGCCCTCCCAGCAGATGTCAAAGCAATAAACAACTATTTTACTTTTAAAAGACAACTGAAGGCAGCCCTCTTTAGGGAAGTTTTTAATGTTTGATGCTGTACTGTTTTTAATATTCAGTTGGAAGCCACCCAGAGTGGTTGGGGAAACCCAGCCAGATGGGCGGGGTATAAATAATAAATTATTATTATTATTATAGCATTATCACTCAAGATGACCCTTCTGAAGACTCCTTCCGGTTCTTACAGAATATATTGGACCGTCGCCCGTTACGTCGCTTGTTCTGCTTCCTATCTAGCAGCCCTCCCATTTGCCGACTCTTCGGACTTATTGGATCAGCTCCAGCCTCTTCCTGTTCTGACAGACTGTCTCTGTGTCTGTTTGTGCCTGTTTGAGCTTCCTGAGAGCTTTGGCTGTATTCCAGCCTGCTCTCAGTTGTTCCCTTGGCAATCGGCATTCCAATGTCTGAAGGAGTCACTACTGACTGCTGTGTTCTTTGCTCAGCCTGCGTCAAATCTAAGACTCTGTGTTCTGCAGCAGGCTGTAAAGTTCCACTAGGAGCTGGCTCATTCCTGACACTACCATTGCATCTTTCCAGCTTAGTGGTGTTTGCATTGACTGGCAGTAGATCTCTAGGGTTCAGATGATGGTCTCTCCCAGTGTTCATAATACAAATTCATGGAGGAAAGGGCTATTGGTGACTGCCAGCTATGCTCTGCCTCCACTGCTGTATGCTCATATGTTCTTATTTGGAAATGCCAAAGATTGAACCTTGAACCCTTGGCATCTTCTAGGCAGATGTTCTTCTGTCGAGCAACAGCCCTGGTCCCCATTGATGGTGGTAATCAGAAGCAGTCCTCCAAGTTAATGCACAAGAGTGATTTGCGACGATGACTTCCACCGCTTTCCCTTTATGACGGTGGTGACCCAAAATGGACAGACACAGGGGTCACACCTGCCTTGTGCAAATCATTCAGCTGTACCCACAGATGCTGACCAACAAATCAGGAATGAACTCCCCACTGCCATTTGCGTCAACTATTGACCAGTGCCTCTCCCCCCACCTCCACTATGCCGTGAAAGAGATACCATCAAACAGATGCCCAGCGTTCATATTCCAGCATATCCCAGGAGCTGGCCTCTAGTTACATTTTAGGCACTGCATGAATGCTTTCATACAGCCCCATGAAACATAGGATAAGTTGAAAGAGAAAGCAGCTGTTGCATGCATCAGATGTCCACCTTGGTTAGTCATGTGGAGGCCACCACAACAATCTAGGCCAATCCCTTCTCCACTAAGGTGTCTAGATTTGCAGTTGGGACTGGGAGTTAGTAACCATCTAGCTTGAGGATCATTGCAACAGATACATCCAACATAGGGACACCTTGACTGGCATAGGGACACCTTGACTGTCAGTCGTGGCTCATCAGCAACTTTCCAGATGTTGTTAGACACCCATCAGCTTCAGCCAACATGGCAAATGGTCGGAGTCAATGGGAGTTAGAGCTGAGTGATATCTGGTTTTCAACATTACGATATATCACCAGCTAAACACCGCAAATATCACGATGTTTGAAATAAGGATGGAGGGAGCTATGTAGAGGCATTGGCTGGTTTCACGGTTTTCTCTGCATCACAATTTTTACTGGTGCTTGCTCTTGTGATTTGCTACCCCCTGCAAGAGACAGGGGAGAGAGTTAACAGGGGCTGCAGGAATTGAGAGAAGCATTGGCTGGCTTCATGGTTTTCCCTATATTGTGATTTTTGCATAGCACATGCACAAACATCATGATTTGCAAGTTATCGCCAGGGCAAAAAATCGGTATCACAACATGGACTTCAAACTGGTTTTGGACAATACTGTATGTCGATATATCGCCCAGCCCTAGTGGGAGTTGCTTTCCAATTAAGAAAGCCTTCTCTGTATTTATTTATTTAAGAGTTACTGCATCAAACCTAGTGGGGCTTACTCTTGAGTAGGATTGGGCATTCGAAGCTGAGGTACCCACGGTGAAAACTGAAGCAAGTCGTGCTTTGTTTCCAATGAGTTACTCTAGAAAACTCCACCCATCACCAGCTTTGACTTCACCCACTTCCGCCACACGGTCCCTAATAGATTACGCCTCATGGTATGTGGCCCTGAGCAGAAAGAAGGTTCTCTACCCCTGACCGAAGGGTGAACTATTTTGTGTTAAGTAATCCTGTTACTTACTTAGGGGTCCGCCTAGTCCAGTGTAGTCTGCAAGTATCCTAGCATTGTCTCCAGACACATGACGCTACTCTAGACACAAGACACTCCAGTTCTTCTGGTCTTTGAAGTAAAGATGCATTTGCACAGAGAGATTTGGTAATGCTATCACCATGCTAACCCACAGCCTCTTCCCCTGACTCTCACGGATTCTGTGTCAGACCCTGACAGAAAATGGGACAGCATCAAGATTTGTAGCAGGGCTTAATGCAAGCAAGTTGTCTCTAGAGACCATTATACATTCCTGAACCAATTGGAAGGCAAATGGCTCAGCAAGTCATACGCTTGACATTGCTGACGTTGCTATGGCAACACAGGGCACCTGGTACCCTTACCATGTGACGTTAACATATATGAGAGAGTGCTGGAGGGGAAATAGTTAAATAGGTTGCACAGACAGGACCTGGGGGGTGGAGTCAGTGGGTCTATAAAACCAGTTCTGGGAGGAGTTCTGAGGGAGTTCGTTGGGAGTTGTGGGTGGGTAGTTGGTTGGATTTCGTGGGTTGGCTGGTTGGGAAAGGCAGTTGGTAAAAGAGAGACAGTTAGGGCAGTGGGGTTCTTGAGTGTGGGGGAGGTAGCAGAGATAGAGAGAGGAAAATAAGACTAAGAAAGTAAAGAGCAACAACGTTTGGAATGCTGTAAATGTTTTGTTTGTGTCTGAAATAAAATACACTTTTATTTATTAATTGAGAAGCTGACTGAGACTGAAGTAATTTTACCAGAGAGGACCTGGTTGGTGGCAGCGGATTAGTGGTGTACGGGTCAATAGTCCGTGAGACGACCGGGGGCTCCGTATGAACACCACATACCCCAGAACATTCAGATACGGTGTGTGCGCTAACTCAAGACATGGACCATGTCTTGAGATAGTGCGCACACAACCATGACTTGGCCCATTTTGACAAGCTTCAGCGAACGCTGGTGTTGGGAGGACACCTCTGAAGCTCTGCTCCACCACACAGCTGCTACTGGTGCCCTAACAGAACCTGGACGCTGGAGGCCCAAGACTGCCATCCTCTACAAAAAACAGTCACCTTCCTTACAGACAGTTCAATCGCCCCTCTGCACCAGGCTGCAAGAGTCTTCGTAACAACTTCTGAAATCTCCTTGCGCCTTTCTTCAGCTCCCTTGTTGCTTGTGTTGACACCCTGCCCACCCCTTTACTGCTGGGATGAGCAAGGACAGGAACGCAATGAGCATAGCTGTCAAGTGTCCCTTATTTGAAGGGACAGTCCCTTATTCCAGCACCATGTCCCGCTGCTGTCCCTTATTGATGGATGTCCCTTAAATGTCCCTTAAATGATGTCCCCTAAATTTCAAAGGAAGCAGCTCCTCTCCCTCCCTCCCTGCCGGCCAGGGAGGAGGGAGGCTCCAACTGTGTTGCTTGGCTGTGTTGCTTACCCAATAAGAAGTCTAAGAACGACTGGGGGGTGGAGCTTGCATGCCTTGTGTGTGGCTAGTTAATGCAAGCTGAGGGGGTTTTTGAATGCTGGACGCCATTTTGTTGCATGTGCTGCTGCAAACTTGGCAGTGCAAAGCCAGGCCGGGGAGTCATCTTAAGTTGAGGCTGCATAGGCCTTGTGGTGCATGTGATTCAGATTCTATTCAGTTGAACCTCTGGTTACAAAGTTGGTTGGACAGTGTTCTCAAAGCTACCAGCATGAGTTTGACCAGACTGCAGGAGGGCAGGAAGACTGGAGTGCCTGGAACAGTTGAGGCTGCAGGTCCCTTATTTTCAAGGCTGCTGGTCCCTTATTTTCAAATCTGTAAGTTGACAGCTATGGCAATGAGCAGCCAGGTAAGGCCATTAATCCTGGCGCAAAACCAGAGCATCATTCTTCCAAAGGGGGCAGGTATGTGTTCTCCAGGTATCTTTGGAAAAAAGCCTTGTGTCTGACACGGAACAGCTTTATCCCACCACCACCCCTCCTTTTTTTTTCTTTTAAGGCACAGGAATGGATTAAATACAGCGTGCGAGTTAGGCAGAGCTTGACACCCATATAACTTGGCCTCAATTGATTCTGCAGCTGTATAGTAAATCAGCCCCAGGAAGACAGTTTTCTCAGGGTACCCCTGTTACTGCTCCTGCCGCTGCACGTTGGGTCAGTTATGTTATCAGAGCAAAAATGACGGCCCCTCTCCCGTATCATTTATTTCCTGAGCTCCAGGGCTGTAAATTTGCACCGATCTGTGGCAGTATTTAGCTTTAATATTCTCATCAGCTTTATTAGAGAGGACTCGGTTTCATGTACTGTTTCATTGCGAAGGAATGAAGTCTCCGATCTTATAGCTGCATATCAGTGTGACTGAAAGGGTGGTGTTTAACACAGGGAAACATCTCCCTCTGGAAGTGAGGTTTTAAATCTCAGAGTCCTGGGTTTGAGCGCCACGTTGGGAAAAAGATTCCTGCATTGCAGGGCGTTGGACTAGATGACATCCGTGGTCCCTTACAGCTCTGCAGTGCTACGCTATGAAGTGGACACTGCATTGGAGGAAACTGATGTGGCAGTAGCAACAATGCCTGAGCTCTGAGCTTGATATATTCTCCTTCCATGGAAGCTAACATGCAGATCCATATAACTGATACCCAGGTTGCTTCCAAACGACCTGTTTATTGAGCATTCATTCTGATTTGTTTTCTGGGGCGTTAGACAATTTTGCATCAAGCAAATGTTATCTGACGTGTTTTTACGGGGTGGTGGGAGAAAGCAAGAGCTCCAAATGTATCTTCTGTTCCATATTGTGAATTTGCTGGCTTGTGACTGAATCCCACCTGAAAATTGCAAATGTGCGCAAGTGCCCCCAGTGTCACTTTTATTTATTTATTTAAATGCAGCTTTGAAAGAGGGTTGCTTATTTTTATTAATAATTATTAAAAATTAATAATTATAATTTGGATGATAATTTGGTCTTTTTATTTTAGTTTTTTATTTTAATTGGATTAGGATTTGATGCGGTATGTTAATTGGATGTTTTTTATTGGAAAATTAATAAAAAATATTTAACAAAAAAAAATGAAAGAGGGTTGCTTAGAGCAGAGAAGTGATGTGTATGTGCATGGATTTCCCTTCTTGAAACTGCTTTTCATTTTTAAAAAGCATGTTGTGGCTGAGTTTGCATGAAACTTCTAGTTAACTCAAGTAGAACATGGAAAGATGACACAGAAATGTCAGAGCATACCGTTGGTTCACACTTGGATCACTCAATGTGTGGGTTGGTGGTTGGATACCTGCAGTCTAACGTTAGAGCTCAGACTGGGGGTCCTTCTTGGCGGACATGATCTGATCTGTGTGGGTGTGTAGGACTTTAGTTAGATCAGATGCTGGAAAATGCCCATCCCCTTTTGAATTGGGCTTAAGACAAAGCCACTTCCGACATCAGGAGGAGGTGGTGTTGCTGCTGCTGCAGCAGCGGCGGGCTTATGCCCCCAACACTCGCGCGAAGGCTGGCTTTCAGGGGATCAGGGGAATCCTCGAACCGCGTCAGGTGTGGCCTGGGTCATTTAAGGCTGGCGCAGCCCCGGGATCTCCCCTTTTCGACCACGCAGCTGATTTCCACTTGGCGAATTGGCACCAGCCATTTGGTTTTTTGCCTACCTCGTAGCAAATCGTCACAACGTCTTTGGTTTTGGCAGTTAGATATTGGTAGGGGTATTATTATGTAGATGTGTTGGGGGGGGGAGCGCCATCTCCTCCCCCAGATATTGAAGGGTAGTCCAGTAAAGGATTCCGGGGGGCGTTGCCTCATCCGAAACCTATGGAGGCCAGGGCCTAGAGCACGCCCCCGAGCGGTGACCCCGGGGGAGTTCCTAGTTGATGTGCATCGCAGGGCTCCCCCTGCTGGTGTTAACCCTTTCCGGTTTTCATGCTAACAGGCTGAAGCCGGATAGTCTGATAGGACCAATGCCTAAGTCAATACCGCTCTTACCTGTAACCAATAAAGTTGTGGCCAATTTTTGCCCGTTAACCTAAACTAAAGGTGTCCTGTGTCTTTATTCCAACTGGGGGGAGGCGGAAATCACCACGCAACACCCTGTCCCGAAATTTTGAGAGGGTAGTTGGAAGCGCACACACAAAAATGGAGTTACTTTTCGGGTATATCAAGTGCAAAGAGAAAAGGGGGGGAAATGCTGTTTTTTTCCCTCGGCTCCTTAATTTCCCCAAGCCGCTCCTACAAAAAATCATTTTTCCAAAGACTACATTTCCTTGCTCCTCCAGCTCGGGAACTTTCCTCTCTTCTTACATACATTCCCTGTCTCCTCTCCAACCAGAGGACTCCAGATCTTTCCCGCCTCTCCCCATACATAGAAGCTGTTTGACACCCCAGGTAATTTTCCTAGCACATTAATTTTAATATGAATGGAGCGTCAAAAGCTCCTTTGGAGGCTGTTAAATTCCCAGCTCGAGTCTGTTTATAGAAGCCGTCGCTGGATGGAAGAGAAGCTCTAATCAGATTGTAGCTACCGGGTCTTAGGTGGATCAATTATTTTGCAGCTGGAATTGATTGCTTTTCATCGCCGGCCCGAGCCTTTTGATTACATGTTTTGGAAGTACGGAATGAATAGCTTTGGACTTGTTACAGCCATGGGTACTAATCGGCGTGTAGCAGATAGACTTGGCTTGCCAAGTTTGCCTCTGCAATATTTAAGGGCCCTTTTCCTTTTTAATTCGTTTGAACTCTTTGCTGCCCCGTAATTGCGTGCAGTGTTCATGCTTTTTAATGCAATTTTAATTCCGAGCTTATGACTTGTTTGCAGAACAACACCGCTTGGAAGCCAGACTCCTGCCGGGAGTGCAGTTGCCATGGCGACATTGTCCTGTGCAAAGGCGTCGTTTGCAAAAACCCTCGCTGCGACTTCGGGAAGGTAAGGCAGTGGAATGACGTCCGCGTGGAGAAATGGAGTGGTCGTGGCAAGTTCAGTTTCTGGCATCTCCTTATAGGACTGGGAAGGATTTCTGCCTGTAACCCTGGAGTGCTGCTGCCGACGATGATGATGATGATGATGATAATAATAATAATAATAATAATAATAATAATAATAATAATAATTTATTTATACCCCGCCCATCTGGCTGAGTTTCCCCAGCCACTCTGGGCGGCTTCCAATCAAGTGTTAAAAACAATGCAGCATTAAATATCAAAAACTTCCCTAAACAGGGCTGCCTTCAGATGTCTTTTAAAAAGAAGATAGCTGCTTATTTCCTTCACATCTGATGGGAGGGCGTTCCACAGGGCAGGTGCCACCACCGAGAAGGCCCTCTGTCTGGTTCCCTGTAACCTCACTTCTCGCAATGAGGGAACCGCCAGAAGGCCCTCGGTGCTGGATCTCAGTGTCTGGGCTGAACGATGGGGGTGGAGACGCTCCTTCAGGTATACTGGACTGAGGCCGTTTAGGGCTTTAAAGGTCAGCACCAACACTTTGAATTGTGCTTGGAAACGTACAATTCAGTGCCAATCAATGCAGACAGCACTGAACTCTATGGACCAGTGGTTTAACTCCATCTAAGGCATATTCCTATTGTCTCTTCTTTGTTTGAAAGTGTGGCTCAGTCAGTAGAGCACGAGACTCTTAATCTTATGGTCGTGGGTTTGAGCCCCACATTGGGCAAAATATTTCTGCATTGCAAGGGAGTGGACTAGATGATCCTTGTGGTCCCTTCCAATTCTACGATTCTATGCCTTGAGTTTATTACAGGGGTTACCAATGTGGCAGGTGCCCAGTGGTACCTCCTATGGCACCCACATCATCATCATCATCAACAACTTATTATTTATACCCCACCCATCTGGCTGGGTTTCCCCAGCCACTCTGGGCAGCTCCCAACAGAATCTTAAAAACACGATAAAAGATCAAACATCAAAAACTTCCCTGAACAAGGTTGCCTTCAGATGTCATCTAACAGTCAGATAGTTGTTTATTTCCTTCACATCTGGTGGGAGGGCGTTCCACAGGGCAGGCGCCACTACTGAGAAGGCCCTCTGCCTGGTTCCCTGTAACCTCACTTCTCTCAGTGAGGGAAGTGCCAGAAGGCCTTCGGTGCTGGACCTCAGCATCCAGGCTGAATGATGAAGGTGGAGATGCTCCTTCAGGTATCTGGGCTGAGGCCGTTTAGGGCTTTAAATTCAGCACCAACACTTTGAATTGTGCTCAGAAACGTACTGGGAGCCAGTGTAGGTCTTTCAGGACCTGTGTTATATGGTCTCTACAATGCACAAGAGACTTGCTTCCTCTCCCTGCTCAGTTCCTATTTGCATTCTTTTGTTAGATTGAACACCGCTCCCCACAAAATAATAATAATAATAATAATAATAATAATAATAATAATATCCTTATGGATGCTAGGATTAGAAACACTCGATTGGGAGCCGCCCAGAGTGGCTGGGGAAACTCAGCCAGATGGGCGGGGTATAAATAAAAAAATATTATTATTATTGCACCTTTCCATTCTGGACAGAGGAGGCCTATATTGTTGAGACTGTGTGTTGGAATACCAGGAATGGGCTTTTCTAGACAGATGGATTTGTGACACTCGCTGAATGGCTTTTTCTTGTTCAGGGGGAAGTGCTACAAACACCTGCCAACGCTTGCTGCCCTGAGTGCGTTTCGCAAACGGAGGGATTTTGTGAGCATGAAGGACGGGTCCACGAGGTGAGCATTTCTTGTGTATCCCTTTCAACTTGCAGTTGGCTTTTCTTCTTGGAAATAACTCTTGTCTCGTTCCCTCTTGGGACCTTGCCTTGCTGCTTCAGATAGACATTCAGAGAACTTCATGCGGGAAACACAATCTGAGTGAGATCTAGCTGCTTGTCTGGTATGCCGGGCCGAGAGAAGTCTGTTCGCTTGATGGCTGGGCTTTCTTAATATCCACAAAGCATTGCATTGATCCGCTCGGCCAATTCTTTGGCTGCCTTAGATTTTTCTCCAGTTCTTCCATTCGGGGAACTAGGTCAGAGCAGTCTTAGGCGGCTTCACACATGGTCTAACCAAAGTTATTGCTGCAAATTAACTTTTGGGCAGATACCCAAAGATGAGAAGAGGAATGGGGGAAAAAATAATAATAACTGGCGCACTTTCGCTGCCAACTGGGTCATTTTCACAAGCTTGGCATTTTCGCTGCGAGGATATGAGTATGTTCATTTCCAGGAGCTCGCTTATTGCATAAGTATAGGGGAAGAACCATTAATCATCTCATTTGTTTGCTGATTGTAGTTTCTCCCATTTGTCGAAAATTTGGGTCTCGCAAGGAGTAGCGTAGGACTGCCAGCAGACATCTCTTCAGAAAGCAGCCGTTGCTCCAAATAGTAAGCCTGTCAATGAGTCTTCACCATGCTAGCAGAAAATAGAACCCTATAGCTGTCAACTGTCCCTTATTTGGCGGGAAAGTCCCTTATCCCAGCACCGTGTCCCGCTGCTGTCCCTTATTGATGATGTCCCTTCAATTTCCCAGGTTTCAAAGGAAGCAGCTCCTCTCCCTCCCTCCCTGCCGGCCAGGGAGGTGGGAGGCTCCAACTGTGTTGCTTGGCTGCGTTGCTCACCCAATAAGGAGTCTAAGAACGACTGGGGGGGTGGAGCTTGCATGCCTTGTGCCGATCAAATCGGCCGCGTTGTGTGGGGACTTGCCTTTGCTCAGCGCTTCCCAGCGGAGAGGTGACGGTGGTTTTCCTTGCTGCATCCCCTTTGTCGGGTTGCTTCGCTGTGGGAACCACCGCTTGAGGCTTTGTTTGGCTGCTGGCTGGGCTTTCTGCCTTTGGCTTGGAGGGGCTCAGAAGTTGAACATACCTGTGCTTGGAAAATCCCTTATTTTGGCTGCTGATCCCTTATTTTCGAGGCTGCTGGTCCCTTATTTTCAAATCTGTAAGTTGACAGCTATGGAACCCTCATGTGCAGAGGCAGTGTATCTCCAAGTTTTATTTGCTAGGGATAAACAGGGACCAGCCACTACTCTAGATTAGACTATTATTAGAGTGTTGTTTTTCTAGTATTTCCTGTCTTTCCATTAGGAAAAAAAAGAATCAACAGGGTGGGCTTTCACAGAGAATGGATGCAACACAGCAATGGGGAACATGTATCCCTCCAGTGCGTTGTTGGGAATCCAGCCCCCACCAGAATGGTCAGTGGTCTGGGAAGATGGGAGTTTTGGACCCCCAGATGTTGTTAGATCACAGCTTCCCAATCCTTAGTCCAATAGGGCAGTTGGCTGTGAAAGCTAAATGGACCTGACTGCCATCCATTGCCCAGAATACTGGACATGGATGGACCTTTCGTGTGGCTCAGAAAGCACAGTTTTTATGGGCTGAATCCCTCAAAGGCTGCAGTTCAGATGGCTCGGTCGGTTGAGCATGAGACTCTCAATCTCAGAGCTGTTGGTTCAAGCCCCCCATTGGGCAAAAGATTCCTGCGTTGGAGAGGGTTGGACTACATCATTGTGCGGGCAGAACGACTTCTGTAAACAAAATATTCCTATCCCACAGCAGCCGCCCTGCACCCACCAGTCTGTTCTGGAGCACATCAGTTTTTTGGGAGTGTGATGGTGGGCACATCGGGGGAAGGAGAGGAATGGGAAATCCCATTGCATGAGCGGAAGCTGTTCTGCTCGGACAGCGATTTCACCGGCTACAGCTCTACGCTTTTGGTCTCTGCCCACTTTGCTGCTTGTATAACTTTTCCTCTGCTTGCTTCGCCAACAGAGAAAGTTGAGATCTAAAGGGTCTCGCAGGGGCGTTCTTTGCCAGCTGGCTAAATGGGGACATAAAATGGAGAAACATGGCAGAATATAAAGATTTAAATGTCCTCCTTAGTTTTAAAGCAAGGCAATAATGGTTCGAGTTATAATGTATGTCCGAGAGTATTATTGCAGCAAATGCAAACATTAAAATATATGAGCCTGGCTTTATTTTCAACCCAGGGCTAGGAGGAAGGGCGATGCTGTTATGAGTTCTGGTCGAGCCTGCCATACAGATCTGGCCATATTTTTTGTAGGGAGTTTAGTGACTTCTGGCTAGGAAAATGTCCGTTATCAGAACCAGTGGCCAGGGAATAGCAGAAACATCCCAGAATCAGCGTATTTCTAAATTTGCATCTATACATATAATACATTAGAACATGTACACTTTATGCAAAGCAGTGTCCTCTTCTGTGGTAGAGTCACAGTGACTATCAGACCCGGGGGTTTGAAACCCATCTGAGCAGGGTGGGAGGTAGATGATTTATCTTTCCCCCTACTAACTAAGCAATGTGGGACGCGGGTGGCACTGTGGTCTAAACCACTGAGCTTTTTGGGCTTGCCGATCAGAAGGTTGGCATTTCAAATCCCCGCGACAGGGTGAGCTCCTGTTGCCCGGTCCCAGCTCTTGCCAACCTAGCAGTCAAAGTGCATGTCAAAGTGCAAGTAGATAAATAGGTTCCGCTCCAGCGGGAAGTTAAACGGCCTTTCCGTGTGCTGCTCTGGTTCGCCAGGAGCAGCTTAGTCATGCTGGGCACATGACCCAGAAGCTGTACGCTGGCTCCCTCGGCCAATAAAGCGAGATGAGCGCTGCAACCCCAGAGTCGTCCGCAACTGGACCTAATGGTCAGGGGTCCCTTTACCTTTACCAAGTAAGAATGGTGTAACACAGACTGGGAAACAGACTGAGAGTGAGCGAGGTAGGAGCTGCACACTCAGAATTGCCTCTCTCTGGAAATCTGAGGTGGGGCAGTGGGGTTTCCTGCTTGTAGGAGCCAATCTGTGCACCTCCAAATATTACAGAGACACCTTAAATCTCCAGCAATCTCTTCTTTCCAAAAAAGGAAACCCAAATGTGGGTGCCTGAGGTTTTAATACCACCTGGGGAAGCAGGACACTCTTAAAAGTATGTTCGGAATAGAAGATGCTGTGGTAGCTTGGATGGATTTTAAAGAGGACGAGGCAAATTCATGGAGGGTGAAACCCTCAGCAGCTACTAGCCATAATTGCCAGCTGTATAGTACCTCTGCTTTTTTGGGGGGGGGGGGCAATGTGCCTCTAAATACCAATTGCTGGAAATCACAGGTGGGGAGAGTTTTCTGCATCATGTCCTGCTTCCCACATGGCCCCTAGGAGAAAAGGATGCTGACCCGAATGGACTATTGGTCTTTGATCTAGCAGGGCTCGCCTTAGAGTCAAATGATCTGGTTTCCTTGCCGTCACTTTCATGATGGGATTAGGAGACGGGAAAATATAGTCCAGCAAAGTCCCGCAGCTTCCTCTGTTGCCAACAATTGACAGGTATGTGTTTTTTCCGCTCTGTTTCCCCCTGCAGCATGGTACGGAATGGGCTGGCTCCGAATGTACGACCTGCGCTTGTGCCAATGGGGAAATCACCTGCACCCCCAAGGCTTGCCCTGCCCTTTCCTGCGAGGGATTGGGCCCCCCCAGGCAAGGAGAGTGCTGCCCACGGTGTGCCGGCAGCAGAGGTGAGTGAGTAAAAGGGTGGTGAAGGGAGAGGGGATTCGCCCTGGATTTGCCTGTCTTGAAAACGTAAGCAGACTTGCTGCCGTCGCCGCGGCTTAGCCAAATGTAATCTAAGCTTGTCCAATAAGCTGTTGCTTATTGCAGGATTTATACAGCCACTTTTAAATAGGGGAGGAAAATCTGGCGCTCCAGCTATCCATCCATTTGATTGCTAAACCAAATATTATTTTATTTTATTTTATTATTATACTGCCCTTCATCGAGGGATTAGAGGGTGGTTTCCAATATAAAAACACAAAAATATCTAATATATTAACAAACAACCCCCCCTGCATTTTAATAGGCCAAAGAATCATTATTATTTACGTGCTGATAGTGTCCTCTTGGCTTGACTTTGGTGACCTGAAAATGCCAACCTAGGCTCACCTTTTTCCACCGCAACCTGTTTTGTGCTGGGCTGTCCTCTCAGTGGCTCACAGCTGCCTCTTTCATTATTAAAACATCTATATCCCTTTCCTCCAAGGAACTCAAGGTGGAGTACATAGTTCTCCCCTCCATTTTATCCTCACAGCAACCCTGTGAGGTAGGTCACCCAGTGAGCTTCATGGCTACTCTGGTGTCTCCCAGGTCCTAGTCTAATACTCTAACCACTACACCACACAGACTCTCTCTTTCTTTGCATGTCCCCGGCCATGTGCCTTTCTGAGGAGACATGTAGCAGCAGGGATTGACCGCAACACACATTTATGCATCATTTAAGACCGACTTTCTGGCTTCCTGTGTGATCTCTGATTTGCATTAACACGATACCTTTAATGAGGGAACTTTCAAGATCACGCAGAATTCCATGCTTGTTCAGTTGTGTGTGCATCAATTCTATGCAGATTTGCAATTTAGAGCATGAAAACTGGGAATGGAGGCACAATCTATTATTATTATTATTATTATTATTATTAGAATTTATATACCGCTCTGTATACCTGGAGGTCTCAGGGCGGTTCACAGAACAAAATCAAAATATAAAGCCACAACATATATAATCAAAATGAAAACAACAACCTATTTCCCTCCTTTGCCCTTCAACGTGATGCTCATGGCGGAAGGCATCTTTCCATTCTTCCGAAATTATTTTACTCTTGGGAAAGGGGGGAAATAGGGATCCACCAGAGGAACACACATTTCTCATTTGAAATAGAAGACTTTCCATGTGCTTCTGCATCCCTTCTTGACCACAAGGGACAGATTCAGAGGACAACATAACTATGGAAGTGTTACAGATATGCCTGATGTTGTGAGATTGCTCTTGGAAAACCAAGAGTATAATCTCATGGACTCTAGAATAGGGGTAGGAATCCTTTGGCCTTCCAGATGTTTTTGAACCGTTTCTGGCTGTTCAGCACACTGTCTGGGCCTGATGGGGAGCCAGGCTTTATGAACATCTGGAGGCCAGAGGTTCACCAGCCCTGCTCTAGAATGTTCTGTGAACCTAGGAAAAAACCAATTGTCTTCAATGCCTTTTAGAGCCTTGCTCTTTTGATGGTCAAACGTACCTAGATGGTGAGGATTGGCAGCCCAGCAAGTGTGCCAGATGTGTCTGTCGGAACGGGACTGCGCAGTGTTTCACCGTAGTTTGTCAGCCTATATTGTGTAAAGAGGTAAGATCTTTACAACTTTTTTATTCAACTTTTTATTTATTTAAATGGTTATTATTTATTTTCATGTTCAACTTTGTCATCCAGGTACTGAAAAAACAAGGCATTGTCTTAACTTTATCTGTTTCCTCTGCTGTAACTAACTGGAGCTGAGCTTTAAAAAATGGGGGGGCAGGCATTTCATGAAAACTTTTGCAACCCTGCAAAATGACTCCCCAGTTTCAGAGAGGAATGGCGCAAAACTGTTATTGCCTTAACTCTGGCTTGGCTTCATGTCGACGTCATGTAGTTTAGTTTGACTGCATTATGACATGCATTACATTGCTTGCAATGTGATGCTAAATCTCCTCTTCGAGCAAGAAAATGTTTGCAGTCCTATTACTATTGATAACAGTAAGGTGCCCCCACCGTGGTTCTAGAGGACATGGAACCAATTCACCTTGAGCAGAGGTAGGTGTTAGAATTCCTGCTCCATGATTGCAGTCATGGGATTTTTGTCTTTCACATGACAGTATATGTTTTGACTCCACAAAGTGGGAAGTGACGGAAACAGGATGTTTGTCTTACTGTGTTCCGTGAAGTGGGACTATTGTCCTTTGTTCTTTTTCTCTTTGCTGTCTAATGCTAGAGAGAGAGAGGAAACCATGTTGCAGTGCTCCGTGTGTGTTTATATGTAAATAAAGTAGATTAGCCAAAATGCTGAGTTGCTGAGGTCTGTCACGCAAGTTGCGAAGACTCTGCGGATCCCTAAGTTTGCCGATGTCTCTTGGCATCGGTCGCTTTTGAAGAAAGCTTTTGAAGCTCCCGAACGATCGACCAGGAGGGAGAGAACATGCCAGTCAGGCATGTGTCTCTGCCAAGGTCCTACTCGAGTGTAGGCTGAACTCCTGACAGTAGGTTCAATGAGGCTTTGATTAGAAAAGCCAAAACGAGGATGGAATAAGAAGATACTTGTGTGGGAACAGACAGAGACACTTGCGTGCTTAAGCTTTGGAGAGAAACAGGATATACAGGAGAGACTAAAGTCACACCCACACTATACATTTAAAGCACTTTTGTACCGCTTTAAGAGCCATGCCTTCCCCAAAGCACCCTGTTAATTTTGTAGCCTGTTATGGGAAACAATTATTAGGGACTTCTTCCTCAGTGGCCCATGGCTATGGTCTCCATTTCTGGAAAACAGAGACTTTCTGGCAATGTGACCTTTCTTAAAATAATAATAATAATAATAATGTTCTGATTGGGTCCAAATATAAGTAAAAGGTAAAAGGTAAAGGACTCCACGACGGTTAAGTCCAGTCAAAGGTGACTATGGCGTTGCGGCATCATCTCGCTTTCAGGCCGAAGGAGCCGGCGTTTGTCCACAGACATCTTTCTGGGTCATGTGGTCAGCATGACCAAACTGCTTCTGGCGCAACAGAACACCGTGACAGAAACCAAAGTGCATGGAAATGCCGTTGACCTTCCTGCTGGAGTGGTACCTATGTATCTACTTGCACAGGTGTGCTTTTGAACTGCTAGGTTGGCAGGAGCTGGAACAGAGCAACGGGAGCTCACCCCGTCACGGGGATTTGAACTGCCGACCTTCTGATTGGCAAGCCCAAGAGGCTCATTGGTTTAGACCACAGCGCCACCCACATCCCTTTGGGTCCAAATATAAGCTTCCCCTGAATATAGGCCACACCCCAAAAAGAGATGTCTTAAATCTTCTCTGCCTTCTTCCTCCTTCAGCATCTCACGTCCATTTTTGGAGAAGCACCTCTTCAAGTTCTCTCCAGTGTCCTTTGTTGTTTCCTTCCTGCATCCACACCAGCCTTCCTGTTGGTTTTAAATAATCCAACCTTCACATAGGTGGTCGCCCCCTTGGTCTTTTGAAATTGTAGGGTCTCTAACCTGCTTTTATTCCATTGGCCTGAGTAGTCTCATGTCACGTATACCCATTTTAACTTTGCTGCCTATAAGAACACAATCCTAGGTCACACTCAGATTTCATACAAGCTGGATTTGGTGGGGCAGAGTGTGGCCTTTATTCAGATCAATACAAAATGTTCCTGCCAAGAAATAAGGCGGCTACGTTTCCTCCCATCTCATTTGTAGACATCCCAGTTTCCATTCTTCATTGCTGAGTACCACCCTCCAAATTACAGTTGGTGTCAGGAGGTTGCTGCTTTTATTTTATTTTTTGCTGCTCTGCACATTCCTTTTTTACATTCACTGAACAGCGCCCTTGATATGTGGGCTTAGTCATCCAGATTAGCAGCTGAAACCTTGGCCGGGGAAGGCATTCAGCAAACAATCTTCATCCTCATAAATTTATTTTCTCTCTTCACATCTTCTCACCTGCGTCGGAAGCAGCCAGGTGTTCATATTAGTAATACCCAGTTCCTTTATTAGATTCACCCCCCCTCCCAATTTTAGAATAATTTATAACGCAGTAACATTTAACGGCAGTTAACAGCCAAATACCTTTTTTTTCAGAGGGTATTGTCATGTCAGATGATTAGTTCATAAAGATGTAACCAGCCTATTTCCTCTAACGGATTAATGCCAGTTTTCTGACGAGAGCATAAAACCGCTTTCAGGCAGCATGCAAAAATGCTCTGCGCAGAACACGAAGAGTCGGAAGAAATGAGCTTCATGACAAGTTGATGGGAGATTCTTGAACGTTTTCATCTCACCCCACATCTTTGCCACTGCTCACACTATTATTTAATCAGCCAGTCATTAGAATGTGGAAGAGATGTACTGGTGAGACAAGGAGGGTGTGAATAATCAGACCTGCGGGCCTCTGGAGTTAACGCAGAAACAGCAACCCAATTCTCTCTTTAGCTAATTTTGAGAAGGTTTGATAGATTTCCTAAGATGAGGCTCTAATGGAAAGTGCATTAACCTTAACAGTGAGGCTCCTACCCTGTTCATTCGTCTCTCTCATTTTTCATTCCCGTACTGGCAAAGTGTCCATCAGTAAGGCAACGCCGCGGCTTCATTCCTTCTCCCAAAGTGAAAGATTTCCATTGCCTCCTAGAGGTTAAAAGTAAAGGTAAAGGGACCCCTGACCATTAGGTCCAGTCATGACCAACTCTGGGGTTGCGGCACTTATCTCACTTTATTGGCCGAGGGAGCCAGCGTACAGCTTCCGGGTCATGTGGCCGGCATGACTAAGCTCTGGCGAACCAGAGCAGTGCACGGAAACGCCGTTTACCTTACAGCTGGAGTGGTACCTATTTATCTACTTGCACTTTGCGCTTTTGAACTGCTAGGTTGGCAGGAGCAGGGACTGAGCAATGGGAGCTCACCCTGTTGCGGGGATTTGAACTGCCGACCTTCTGATCGGCAAGTCCTAGGCTCTGTGGTTTAACCCACAGCACCACCCGCGTCCCTTGGGGGCCAGCAAAGGCTGGGCCTGTCTCCTCTTCAAGGGACGACAGCTACCCTGTTTTGCTGGGGCTTGGGGGTGCACAGGGCAAGCGGCAATGACTGCCAGAGACTCTTCCGGCTCAGCACAAGGCAACGCGGTTCACGGGACCTTGGGCAGTTCCCGAGGGTACCCTTGTTGGCTGAGTTGCGCAAGATGGGGACAGAGATGGCAGGGCTCTCTTTGAAGTAGCTGCTGCCCCTACAAATTGAATTGAATTCTGAATTATATTCCAGAAACGTGGGAGATTACAAAGGGTCAAAAAAAATATGGATGTACCGTGCTATATTAGAAGCAAAAAAACTTGTTTTGATGAATTGGAAGAGCCGCAAAAAGATTCCATTGAGCACATGGATTGATAATATGGACAGATTAGCTGCATACAAATGAACTGCATGTCGACGCAAATTAAGAATGGATAAATATGAAGAAATCTGGAAGGAATATTTAAGCGGTAAGGCGGATAGTGGGGGGAAGTGGGGGGAGGAGAGAGAGGTGGGAAAATATTGTTTAAAAGGTGTAGTCATAGGTATATCAGTGTATTCAAATCTGAATTGTCAAATTGTGTTATTAGTGTTATTGTGGTTTTTGTTGTATGTGTCTTTTGCGGTTGTTGTTTGTATTGAAAAATGATTAAATAAATAATAATAATAAAAAGTAGCTGCTGCCCCTTGGGAGAGCCATGAGCAGTTTTTCTGGGGCCTGTAGCCTATTCTGCATTTGTTTGCTCCTGTGCAGTAGGAGAGCCTGCAAGGGAGTCATCCTCAGACAAGAATGAGAATGCCCACCCTCAAGCCAGCACAGTGTAGAATGGGGTGCTATGGGCACTGCATCATCTGAGGATACTAGCACCTTCGCTTTTCTCCATGGAATCTGTTATGTAGTGTAGTTTCACCCTGGGCCAACAGGGGGATACTGTATATAGTTTTCACTCAGGTCTGTAGATAGTTTTCACTCAGGTCCGCGCCAGTTATTTTAGGCGGGAACTCTGGGCTGTTGTGGTTACAATGTTGACAGCCGGCTGCCTATAAATACAGGCCGGCTGAGCTGTTCGCAGTCAGTTCTATTCCAGCTTACCATAATAAAGAGCTACTTGAAGAAATCGCTGTGCCGGCTGCTATGTCAACCCACGACTCAACACTGGCGACGAGGGTGGGATGGATGGACATCAGAGCACAGCCAGATGCGGCCAGCCTCTGAACTGAGCTGAATCACTGAGCTGAATCACAGAGCGAAATCACTGAGCGAAATCACTGGGCAGAACCAATTCAGAGCTGACTGTTCTGGCTAGAGCACTGTGTTCCATCCATCGCCCTTCACGCCGGCATCGGAATCATGGCTTCACTTGTGCCTCTACTGCCGTTTGCGCCAGCCTCTGAATCATGGGACTCCTACCTCGCTCGGTTCGACTGCTACCTCCAAGCCAACGAGCTGACAGCAGTATCAAAGGATCGGAAGCGGGGCCTATTCCTCAGCCTCTGTGGGCCTGAGGTGTTTGAGACGGCCCGAGCGTTGGTTGCGCCTGAAGCAGTCCAGGCAACACCATGGGACACGATCCAAGAGAAGCTCCGCAACCATTACGCACCAAAGCCGTCCAAGATTGCTGCCCGCCATGCGTTCTACCACCAGAACCAGGCAGAGGGGGAGTCAATCAACAACTACACCACCGCCCTGCGACAGGCTGCAATGCACTGTGAGTTCCGAGACTTAGACGATGCCCTGATGGATCGAATCGTCTGCGGGGTCCGGGACATCCATCTGCAACGGCGCCTCCTAGCCAAGCCAGACCTCACGCTACAGAAAGCCATTGAGGAGACTGTGGCCTCAGAAGCTGCTGAACGCTCCGCCCAGGAGATCCGCAAGTCCAAGTCTTCACTCCAGTCTGCCAAGGAAAGTTGTTTCGCTCTCACCAACTGCCGCTGCCCGTCTGGAACCACGATTGGCCAAACTGACTCGCCTACGCGACGCAAGCTGAACGTCACGGTGCTCATTGAAGGAGCTCCATGTGACATGGAGATCGACACCGGGTCTGCCCTGTCCATCGTGTCATGGAGCACCATCAAAAGACTGGTACCCAGAGTGTCCAAAAGGCAACTCGACTCTCACCGCGTACACCTGAGAGACTACCAGGGAAACGACATTCCCGTGGTAGGCGTTGGCCGGTTCCGGATCGCCTTCAAGGATTTTTCGGGCCTGCTCCGGTTGGTGGTGGTTGAAGGTCAGCGGCCAAGCCTCCTAGGGCTAGACTGGTTTGATGCCCTCGGCCTGGAAGTCACCGGCATCAACTGCATCTCTAATGCAGAGACTGAGGGTCTGGTCAAAGACTTTGCCGAGGTTTTTGACAACGGACCGCAGTTCACGTCAGGCACGTTTGAGCGATATCTTTTGGGACTGGGCATCCGCCATGCCCTAACGGCACCCTTTCATCCATCCAGCAACGGGCAAGCAGAAAGAATGGTGCGCTCGACAAAAGAGGCACTGGCGCGCCTGGACCGGGGAGACTGGCATGAGCGGGTCGCCGAATACTTGTTCGTGCAACACATCACCCCTCACGCGGCCACAGGGAGGAGTCCTGCTGAACTGCTTATGGGCCGCCGCCTCAGGTCACCGCTCGACCGGCTACACCCAGACTTTGCCGTGGCTGAACCCCCAGGCTGTGCCAACGCACCACGGTCATTTGTCCCAGGAAACCAGGTCTTTGCCCGGAACTATGTGGGGGACATCCCTTGGGTGCCAGCCACAGTAGTGGGAGTCACTGGACCTCGCTCGTACCAGGTGGCACTCGAAGACGGACGCTTGTGGCGACGGCACATAGACCAGCTTAGGCGCAGGGTTGGGGACTTGGACACTACCGAGGTGCCCCCAACTGCGCTGGCGGCTCCAGAAGAGACACGTACAGATGGCGAGGCCCCACCTACACCTCCCTCGCAAACTGCCAGCGTGGAGCCGAACCAAGCCGTTTCAGAACAGACTCAGACCACTCCACTTGCGGAGGCTCCACTCACAGCAGCGGATCCAGGGGAGTTGGTTCCAACGCCACCTAGGGTCGCACCACAGCCTCAGCGAGAACTGTGTGGCCCTCCGGACTTGGCTACCAGCCCCCGGCGGTCTGGCAGAGTTTCCAAGCGCCCAACTCATTTAAAGGACTATGTTGTTGGACAGGTATCACTGTTGGTCTAAGTATGGGAAATGTAACCGATATGCTTTTGTGCCTAATTGAACCATTACGCGTAGTGCTGTATATAAGGAAACCATTACGATTGTAACTAACGCCTTATCTCGGTGGGGAGGGGTGTTATGTAGTGTAGTTTCACCCTGGGCCAACAGGGGGATACTGTATATAGTTTTCACTCAGGTCTGTAGATAGTTTTCACTCAGGTCCGCGCCAGTTATTTTAGGCGGGAACTCTGGGCTGTTGTGGTTACAATGTTGACAGCCGGCTGCCTATAAATACAGGCCGGCTGAGCTGTTCGCAGTCAGTTCTATTCCAGCTTACCATAATAAAGAGCTACTTGAAGAAATCGCTGTGCCGGCTGCTATGTCAACCCACGACTCAACAGAATCAGTGGCTCCCATCGAGATTTGAGAGATCTCAGAGTTGGACTTGAAGCTGCAAAGCTTCAGCTGTTCCCTTGGAGTCTCCAAGGGCTGAAATCGGGGACCCTTGAATGTGCTTTGAAAGGGCTGGAGGAGGATATGTCAAGGTGATGCAGCGTGCAGAATCAAAAATTAAATGCAAAAGGGATCCCGAGACACATTTCATTAATATTGTAGAACAACAGAACAGAGTGGCCTCTTTGCCCTCAGCCTCAACTCTTGTCTCTGCTTGTATCTCTCTTGCCACATATTTAGTGCTCAGTGCAGTTCACTTCCTTTCTCCCTTGCTGGGCTCCCCAGGCAAACAAACCAACTGGTTGTTGGGTGCTAGAAAATAGGCTGTATTCGAAAGCACGTCAAGTGCAAGTAGACAAATAGGTACTGCTCCAGCGGGAAGGTAAACGGCGTTTCTGTGCGCTGCTCTGGTTGGCCAGAAGTGGCTTAGTCATGCTGGCCACATGACCCGGAAGCTGTACGCCGGCTCCCTTGGCCAATAAAGCGAGATGAGCACGCAACCCCAGAGTCGGTCACGACTGGACCTAATGGTCAGGGGTCCCATTACCTTTACCTTTATCCTTGCTGTGAGTTAAACCACAGAGCCTAGGACTTGCCGATCACAAGGTTGGCGGTTCGAATCCCCACCACAGGGTGAGCTCCCGTTGCTGGGTCCCTGCTCCTGCCAGCCTAGCAGTTCGAAAGCACGAAGTGCAAGTAGATAAATAGGTACCGCTCTGGCGGGAAGGTAAATGGCATTTCCATGCGCTGCTCTGGTTTGCCAGAAGCGGTTAGTCATGCTGGCCACATTACCTGGAAGCTGTACGCCGGCTCCTTCGGCCAATAAAGCAAGATGAGCACCGTAACCCCAGAGTTGGTCACGACTGGACCTAATGGTCAGGGGTCCCTTTACCTTTACCTTTATCCTTTGCCTTTACCGGTTAGCCATGCCTACAGCTGTAGTCATTTTACCTGATCATCCTGCGGGAAAGGGGCTTAGCTACCTGGGGCAAAGTTAAGGGGAGATCTAGTCCCCTCTTTGCCTTGTCTTTTGGTGTCTATGGAGGGCATTAGATCTCAGGGGTGAAGGTCCCAAATCAAGAGGGCTGCTTGATTTGAGAGCTTTTGTTATTTGCTCTGCTCCATGACCTGCCAGGTGAAACATTTCCTTATTAATATAGTTTCTGACTGTCCGTCTGTCTTTCTTTCTTTCTCTCTCCTTTAAAAATGATTTTATTTATGATTTTCAATTTTATACATTTCAATAATTTTATAATCACTTTAGCATTTCAAAAACCCCTCTTTCTGTGGTTCCTTCAGTTTATTTTTTAATATTTTCTGCATATCCAAATTTACTTAATTTTACTATTTATTCGTCTACTTTAAATATATACTCTTATAAAACTGCAGATTATTACAATAATCCTGCCAATGTTCTTATCTGTTTACAGTTTATTTGCAAATATTCAATAAACCATTTCCATTCTTTTATAAGGCGTTTGCTATCTTGATTTTCTTATTTTTCTGGTAAGTTTCGCCGTTTCTGCACATTCCATAAGTGTTTGTAACCATTCTTCTTTTGCTGGGACTTCTTCTTTTCCATTTTTTTTGGGCAAGTAACATTCTTGCCACCGTGGTTGCATACACAAATAAATTCCTATATGGTCTGGGTCGTCCTGTCCCTATAATTCCCAGGTCTGGTGTCTCTCTTATTATATGCAATTTCTTTCTTTCCACCCACCCTTTCCCCAATGCTCAGGATGAAAGTGTGGTTGTACCTGCTGGGAGGTGTTGCCCACAATGCACTCCGAAATCCTGCTCTGTACTTGGGAGAGCATATGAGGTAAGGAGACCCTTTGATGAAGGCAGGCAGGAATTGACTTGGCGTGGGCTGCATATGACACATTTCTGCTCCTCTCCCGGCACTCAAGGCTTTTGCCAGCGTGAACGACTTCTTCCCCCCCTTTCTTCTTCTTCTCCTTTTTACAACCTGCTGCTTTTCTTCTTCCTGGGAAGCCTGACGAAATGAAGGGGATTAAGAAGTAGAAAGGAATGTGCTGGCGAGAGACAACTCAGTTCACAGGCCAGCGTAGATAAGGCCGTTCCTGTTAACATAGTTTGAAAAGTGGTGTGCAAGAGGAGGGCGAGGGCGGGTGGGAGATAACAGGCCCTGGCGATCCAGGACAGAGCTTTGCATTTTAAAAAAATAAAAATCAGGAATGCATTTGATGCGTTACAGAGTTATGTGAGCAGGGCATGCAACGAAACTTTAAGTTGTCAAGCTGGGACAGCGCAGTTGAGAGAGCACCAGGCTCTTCATATCAGGGTCGTGGGCTTGAACCTCAAGTTGGGTGAAAGATTCCTGCGTTCATAGAATTGGAAGGGACCCCACGGGTCATCTAGTCCAACCCCCTGCAATGCAGGAATCACAGCTAAAGCATCTTGTCAGATGGCAATGGTGGTTGCTCATGAGTAACCAGTCAGGACTCTGACCTGTCTTTTACAGGTTTTATTTTGGTGCAAAACTATTTACAGTGCAGAACCACAAGTTCATGTCTGCCTCAATCGCTAGCAGAATCCAGGAGTGGTTGTTTCTGGGTCCTCCCCCAACATAAGAGCTTAGTCACCCCCAGCCTTTTCCTTCCTTCTTGCGTTTTACACCTCTGCGCAGGGTGGGCGACGGAAGAGGCATGCTTCCCTCCTGGCCGGCTTGGCCAGGAGCGGTGCTGAGGCTCCCAGCAGCATCCTCTAGCCCTTTCCCCTCCTTTACCTGGGAGGTGTGGCTTTCCCCACCCTCAGACTGAGGAGGTGCAGCGCTGGGGCTTCCAGCAGCATCCTCTGGTCCCTTCCCCTCTTCCCCACTGGAAGTGTGGCTTTCCCCACCCTCAAACTGATGAGGTGCGGCGCTGGAGCTCCCAGCAGCATCCTCAGGCCCCTTCCCCTCTTCTCCATTAGAGGTGTGGCTTTCCCCACCTCAGGAAGAGGAACTGCTTCTCAAGATTTTCAGAGGTTCCCTGTATCCCAACTGCCCTTCTGCCAGTGTGGTGTAGTGGTTAAGAGCGGTAGTCTCGTAATCTGGGGAACCGGGTTCGCGTCTCCGCTCCTCCACATGCAGCTGCTGGGTGACCTTGGGCCAGTCACACTTCTTTGAAGTCTCTCAGCCCCACTCACCTCACAGAGTGTTTGTTGTGGGGGAGGAAGGGAAAGGAGAATGTTAGCTGCTTTGAGACTCCTTAAAGGGAGTGAAAGGGGGGGTATCAAATCCAAACTCCTCTTCTTCTTCTTCTTCTTCTTCTTCTTCTTCTTCTTCCCTGCCCTGTTCCGATGGCAGTCCCCTGACACATCCATGACAGATGGCCGTCCAAGCTTCCTAGAAACCTCCAAGGAAGGAGAGTCCACCACCTTCTGAAGGAGTCCATTCAGTCGAACAGCTCTTCCTGCCAGGAATTTTTTCCTGATGTTTAGTTGCAATCTCCTTTCCTACAACTTGAAGCCATTGGTTCGAGTCCTACCCTCCGGAGCAGGAGAAACAAGCTTGTTCCATCTTCCATGTGACAGCCCTTGAGATATTTGAAGATGGCTATCACATCTCCTCTCAGTCTCTTTTCCAGGCTAAACATACCCAGCTCCTTCAACTGTTCTTCATAAGGCTTCGTTTCCAGATCCCTTCCCCCGCCCCGCAGCTGATAGCATTTTATTTAAAAATCGAGACACATAAGACCATTTATACAAAGTGTTTTGTTAAAAAAGGATCAAGTTGTAAACTAGGAAGGTCTGAGAAGGAGCTTGCCATCCACAGCTAGCAAAAACCTGAGTATGGTTAATGTCCAAGAAGCGCAGAAGGCAGAACCCCTTTTTCTCTTCCCTCACCCTTTTTGAGTCGGCACAACGAGTATCGCCCTTCTTAGCAGCAACCCAAGGAAACGCTTGTTGTTTTTGGGTGGCTGGCGTACCCCATCAGTTCATTTAGAAATCAAAGTGTCCAGTAAAAATAATGCAGGTTTCCTCCATCATAAAAAAGTGAAAACTTTCCTCTTTAGAATACATTTCGTTTCCATTTCCTTGGTCACCCTCCTCTGCACATGTTCCAGGGGCTTGGACTAGATGACCCTCATGGTCTCTTCCCTACAATTCTATTATTCTATGTGTGCCTGCTCAGGATACTCTCTTTGATTCCTCCTACCACCCAGTTTTTCATTTTTCTCCTCCCAACAGCCAGCCATTTTGTGGATGCCCAGTCTTCATCAGGCTATTTTGTGGTTTTGTCCAACCCATGTGGACACCAGCAGTCAACCTGAATGGAGTACTTACGTTTCTTTCTGTTGCACAGCACGGCGAGCAGTGGCAGAAAGATGCCTGCACAACCTGCGTCTGTGACAGAGGGGAGCCCAGGTGTCTGAGGCAGACCTGCACACCTGTGACCTGTGAGAAGGTAATTCCCGAGCTTGGAATCCTGGGAGAATCCCGGCAGTTTGCTGTTCTCTCTTTTCACGAGGCATCTGAATTGCGTGTTCCTAGGGGGAGAGCAAAATACAGCGTCCTGGAGTTTGCTGCGAGGAATGCGTCCCCTCCAAGGGGAGCTGCATCCATGACGGCGTCGTAAGGTACCACGACGAGATGTGGAACGGTACCGGATGTGAGTTCTGCATGTGTGACGGAGGGCGAGTCTCTTGCTGGCATGGAGGGTGTGCCAAGGTGGAGTGTGCCCCGGTAAGAAAATGACCGCGTTTTGAGCAACCTTATCTGTCTAGTTCTATTATTTATTTACATAGAAGATTCCCAGAAACACTAACTAAAAACTAAAAAAACCCAACAGAAAAAGCAAAAATGAAAGCTGGGAATCTGGGGGTTGTGTTTTATTTGTTTTGTTTTATTTGTTTTGATAAAACCATTATAAATTCTATTTTCAGTTTTCAATAATTTATGAATACACATCTTAAAGTCTCATATTTCCAATATCGATACATGTTAAACTTCCCTCCCTCCCTTTTGCGGCTTCTTCTCTTGTTTAAATTTTTAACACTGGATTTTCCACTTCATTAAATTTTGAACTGTTCTACAATTAATCTTGACAATACTTTTAACTGCTTGATTTAAGTAAACCCTACCAATGCACCTAGTTGCATACCATGATTTTCCAAATATTCCACAAATATTCCCCGGCTATTGTTTATTTGGGGTGGGTACCGGGAACTGGCAGGATACAGGCAACTGTGCACTGTGGGGAAGAGGTGTTGGAGTCTGGCTCTGGAGAGGGGGCCACTGATTTGTGGGGAACTGTATCATTGTCAAGGGATTGTCAGGCAAGCGCAGGTCATCCACAGGGCAGGAAGAATGTGAGGCATGAAATGCAATTAGATTTTAGTCACAGAAAATGGCAACACAACAGAGTTCCTCTGACTCGGCCTAATCCAGAGGGATACATTGCTGAAACTGACCACTGCCCCCACCCTTCCCCTCTAGCCTTGCACTCTGGATCCCTCAAAAGCAGACGAAGGCTGCGTCAAGCGGGGGGGGTGGTGGTTCCTCTTCTGGGCATGTCTGGCTTGTTGCTCAGCAATGTGCAGGACTCTCCTCGGTCGGAGTGTCAGAGGGGGAGGTGAGCCAGCAGGACTGGGACTGTCCCGCTGCTGGGTAGCAATTTCTGACTCCTCTCTGTTTGAGTCTGCACTCACACCACAATTCTCAGCCTGTCTTTGAAGGGCCTCTTTCTTCTAACACCCCACCCCCCTTTGACCGCTCCAAGCTCCTGCTTCTAGCGTCTCCCACCTCCTCCCTTCCTCAGACTGCTCTCCAGTGTCCCACCTGTCAGGAGTGCGTGCAGCAGCCAGGCCCTGTGACCAATAGGAATTTGCAGGACTGGGGCCTTCCTAAGTTTGTTCTGGAGAGGCAAGGTGCGGCCTCACAGGCGAGGCCGATTGGTAACTCACAGCACCAGGTGGCAAGAGCTGGGAAGGGATATACAGTGGTGCCCCACAAGACGAATGCCTCGCAAGACAGAAAACCCGCTAGACAAAAGGGTTTTCCGTTTTTGAGTTGCTTCGCAGGACGAATTTCCCTATGGGCTTGCTTCGCAAGACGAAAATGTCTTGCGAGTCTTGAGATTTTTTCCCCGCTTCCCCCCCCCTTTATCTAAGCCGCTAAGCCTTTAATAGCCTTTTAGCAGCTAAGCCGATAAGCCTTTAATAGCCGCTAAACCGCTAATAGCGCTAATCCGTTAAGCCGCTAATAGGGTTGCTTCGCAAGACGAAAAAACCGCTAGACGAAGACACTCGCGGAACGGATTAATTTCGTCTTGCGAGGCACCACTGTAAGGTCAACTTTTCCCTTCGGCTCTTTGCCACAGCAACACGCTTCCTGCCTTGCTGTGTTTGGCTTCTTGCTTCCTGATCCTTGAATCGCGGCTTCTTGACTCCTTGCTTCTTGATCCTTGGACCCTTGGACCCCTTGGCTCCTTGCTTCTTGATCCTCGGACTCTTGACTTCGTGACTCCCGGCTCCCTGACCCTCAGACTCTTGGCTTCCTGACTCCTGGCTTCTGGACCCCTGTTCCTGCTCCCACCCCGCCATCTTGCCCCCGGTCCTGACATCCCCTGCCGGGACTTCGATCACCCGTGAACCGGACCATGATACCACCATCATGATCCAGGGTCTAAGTCATCTTCGGTGTCATCGCTGGGGGGGCTCTAGGGCAGGCGGCACCCCCCAGTCTTCCTCACCCTGCCAGTCTCTGACAATCAGTCAAGAGGCAAGAGTCAGAGGCAAGAGAAACTTCAGAGCTGAAGGGTGGAGCACAGGAGGGGTTGGAGGAAGAGGCAGGCCAGGCAAGTGAAATATTCCCCATCTTTCTCCAGCACAACAGTAAACCCAGAACCAGGAAGGGTACTGAAAGGGGAAGGGCAGAGGACGTTTCCATGCAGGCACAGTCTCTGGCAGGTGGAAGGGGTTTGGTCCCCTGTTCCTGCAACTGCTCCATAGAGTACTGACCTGGAAATAGCTGCCTAGCTGCTAGATTGGTATTCACAGATATCCAGAGCTGTAAAAGCGATGGCAAGTGGTCCAGCTCCGAGGGCCTTCTGGCGGTTCCCTCATTGCGAGAAACAAAGCTACAGGGAACCAGGCAGAGGGTCTTCTCGGTGGTGGCACCCGCCCTGTGGAATGCCCTCCCATCAGATGTCAAAGAGATAAACAACTACCTGACATTTAAAGACATCTGAAGGCAGCCCTGTTCAGGGAAGTTTTTAATGTGTGACATCTTAATGTACTTTTAATCTTTGTTGGAAGCCGCCCAGAGTGGCTGGAGAAACCCAGCCAGATGGGTGGGGTACAAATAAATTATTATTATTATTATTATTATTATTATTATTATTATTATTATTATCTTTGACAGTAAAGAGTTAAGTACCTGCTGTGTGCTCTCGACAGTGGGACTGCCCACTTTCTCACCCCTCCTGCCACAGATGCCCACATACCCAACCCTGGCAGCTTATGGAGCAGCTGTGCACAAGAGCTATGGGGTCCCAGCCCTAGCTGCAGTTGCTCCTGACATCTGGGCAGGGGGTCCATACCCTCTTGTCACCTTTCTTGCCCCTGCTTCATGATAAGCCAAATAAGTGACGCTAGCTAGTCGGGGTGTGTGTGCGTAAGGATTCACAGCATCAGTTATGCAAAGTAAGAGACATTTCGCAAATTTGCATTATTTACAGGGGCAGCCGAACTCGGCTCTTTTGGATGTGGAATTTGGATTAACTTTAGATGGATAGCTATGTATTTTTTAGTCCAGAGTGCACACTCCGCGGCTTATTATCAGTGATGTATTCTAGCTCAGCAGCCCCCAGAGGTGTCATCGGTGCCATTCCACTGAAATATTTTATAAAGTCGGCAACAAAAGCAGCAGGTATCTTCTCTCTCCCCTTCCGCCTGCTTTCAAAACCCTCCAGAATCTTCCCAGCTAGTTCTGTATTTAGGACATTTGCATCAGTAAACCAGAGCTAAATTGAAGCCAGGTCTCCGCGGGTTTCATCCTTCGTTGGGGAAGAATTAACTTTTCTGGTCACATAACTCTGTTTAAGCTGCAACGAGGCCACTGGCGTAGGCAGGGCAGGTAGGCAGGGACAGGATTATGGAGACTATGCAAGAAAAGAAACTCATTTCACACGCTTCCAGCAAACTGGTTGGGATGAGCCTACCGACAAGCAGCAAGTTTCAGGTGGCTGCCTCTTAAGTTCTCCGACAAATGTGGGCTTGCATTTATTTATTTATTACCAGATGACTGGGAGAAGGGTGAAGTTTGTTGGCAGGCATCGTATTGCCCCCAGAAATCCCACAATCCTCTCTTGCTAGCTCCCGCCTCAGCTCTGCTGTTCTGAGAGAGAGAGAGCAATATCCTAGGCATTCTGGGATATTTTTAAAAGGGTGCCACTGTGGGCGTTTAATATCTTTTCCTCAGCACGGCGGGGGCTTCTGTTTCTTTTCGAGGCTTGGGTTAATATGCCTGTTCCCTCACAATGAACAGCTGCAGCTGCGTTTGAGAAGTGGCGACAGCGCATTGTGTGGGATGAGCAGCGCCAATGTGAACCATTCAAGGTTCATATTTCCACAGTAGCTTTGTATAAAAGGAGTTCAGGCCCAACTAATAATAATAATAATAACAATAGCAACTACCATATTTTCCTGTGTATAAGATGCTCCCATGTATAAGACGACCCCTATTTTTTAAAACTCAAAATTAAGACCACTTCCACCAATCACTCACCCACCTGCCCGCCACTGCCAATTACACACTTCGCTGCAGCCGCCAATTGTCTGCCCGCTCACCACCACCAACTGCCCACCCGCCCACTTGCCACAGCCGCCAATCGCCTGCCCAACTGCCACAGCCAATCGCCAGCAGGCCTTGCCGTAGCCGCTAATCTCCTGCCCAATTGCCACTGCCAGTCTCCTGTTTGCTGCTGTCATTAATCGCACATCACCCCTCTGCATTCACTATCTGTGTATAAGACGACACCCAATTTTTGCCTAATTTTTTTAAAAGCAAAAAGCATAGTCTTATACACAGAAAAATACAGTATTTATACGCCACCCATCTGACTGGGTTGCCCCAGCCACTTTGGATGGCTTCCAACATAATATACAGAACCACAACAGCAACAACAACAGCACAACAGAACATCACAGATTAAAAGCATCCTGATACAGGGCTGCCTTCAGATGTCATCTAAAAGTCAAATAGCTGTTTATCTGTTTGACATCTGATGGGAGGGTGTTCCACAGGGCGGGCGCCACTACCGAGAAGGCCCTCTGTTTGGTTCCCTCTAATTTCACTTCTCACAGTGAGGGAACCGCCAGAAGGTCCTCGGAGCTGGACCTTGGTGGATGATGGGGTAGAGATGCTCCTTCAGGTATCAGGGCCGAGGCCATTTAGGGCTTTAAAGGTCAGAACCACACTTTGAATTGTGCTCGGAAACGTACTGGGAGCCAGTGTAAGTTCTTTAGGATATGATAAGATAATCTTTATTGTCATTGTCCCATACAGAACAACAAAATTGAAAATTTCGTTATATGGTCCCAGTGGCCGCTCCTTGTCACCTGTCTAGCTGCCGCATTCTGGATTAGTTGTATTTTCCGAGTCACCTTCAAAGGTAGCCCTACTTAAGGAAAGGATGGCTGTATGTTCCCCCCGGGCTCAGACGCAGGGTGTTCCTGAATGCTGGTGATGGAACATCCTGAGCAAGAAAACATCCCTGTGCTCCTATCCGCTTGTGGACTTCTCAGAGGCCCTATGTTGGCACCGGTGAGAAAGGATGCTGGACCAACTAGGCCTTTGAGGTGGTATTCCATGCTCGTCCTACTTAAGAGTAAACCCCTTGAAGTTAATAGACATGCCCATCTTAGGATCATTAATTTCAAGCAGTTCTACTCTGAGTAGGGCTTAGCACACAGAACGGGAACAGACCAAATGTTGGAAGGATGCCATCCAACTCCTCTTGACCCAATATCAATTACAAGATCTTTAGGTGATCATGAAGATGGAGAAGAGGCACTTAAGAGATTGTGTCTTCAGGTCCGAAGCAGAAAGGGATTTAACCACGATTGCCTCTACCCAAAGTTCACCATGGTTCCCACTTATCAAATCAAATCAAATCAAATATCTTTAATACGGTCAATGACCAGCAAGCAATTTATAAAATAAAATATGACAATATAAGTACTATTGTACTACAGATAACAGTGGAGATATGGCCAAATCACAAAATTGGTACTTATGTTTATGACCAGGTTTCGACTTTTAAGGTTTTAAGGATTCAATTCAAATGTTACTACTGTTTATTATCGTTCCTTCGATGTTTGCAGTTTGAACTCCGTTGCTGTCATCATTGCTCGTCTTATTCTTGTTGCAATGTAACAGTACTTCGCCACAGGCCTGCTGATTTTGGGGTCCCACTTATCAAAATGGAGCAAATCCGAGCTAGTTACCGTATTTTTCGCTCTATAGGACGCACCCGACCATAGGATGCACCTTGTTTTAGAGGGGGAGAACAGGAAAAAAAAATTCTCCCCCTCTCTGCTCAGCGCCCCTTTATCGAAGCAGCAGGAGAAAATGAGCCCCTTCCATTTCTCCTGCCGCTTCGCTGAAGGGACGCTGCGCAGAGAGGGGAAGTTTTTTTTTCTTGTTCTCCCCCTCTAAAACAAGGTGCGTTCTGTGCGTTCAAAGTGCGTTCACCTGAAGCCCCCGGAGCGCAGCGGGAGTTCACGCTGCGCTCCTGAGGCTTCAGGCGGCTACCTTGGAAGCCTGGAGAGCGAGAGGGGTCACTGCGCACTGACCCCTCTCGCTCTCCAGGCTTCAGTGAAGGCAACCCAAAGCCTCAGGAGCACAGTGAGAGTTCCCGCTGGGCTCCGGAGGCTTTGGGTTCCTTTCGACCTGCTCTTTGGGGCTGGCGGGGGGAAGCGCTGCTTTCCCCCACCGCCAGCCTCAAATACCAGGTCAGGGAGCAGCGACCCCTCTCGCTCTCCAGGCTTCAGCGAAAGCAACGTGAAGCCTCCGGAGCACGGAGGGAGTGTTCCCTCTGCGCTTCGGAGGCTTCGCGTTGCTATTGCTGAAGCCAAGGAGCTTGCATTCGCTCCATAGGACACACACACATTTCACCTTAATCTTTGGAGGGGAAAAAGTGTGTCCTATAGAGCGAAAAATACGGTATTTGACAAAACTCCCAATTAAGATTCCAATCGATGCCCTCAGCGGTGGTGGATGGTCGGTACGACAAAGTACAGTACAACGAGAGACTTTGTCTGTGTGGGCAACCTTGTGTAGAGGATCTGTACCACTATTTATTGCAATGCCAGCTATATATGAAACCAAGAGACCGATTTATAAAACCCCTGAATAGGGCTTAGCTGAATGCCACCCCAGGTCTGATCCTGTAGGACTGCTCTTAAGAGGGTCCCCACCCAACAGAACGGGAGGCCATGATGTTCTGAGGAGAAAACGTTAGAGAACAAGTGCTTTCTTTCTTCATTTTTTTCCTTTTCAGAACATAGCGTCGCCACAGGGATCGCACGAGGTGCAAACTATTGTGTAGACCTTTGAAGAGGCTTTCATTTCAACAGCCTCGCTGCCACCACTGTGGCCCCTGGCATTGCATTGTAAGCTGGGCAGCGAAAAATGAGACCGTTATCTTAAATGATCCTCCCCAGCTCTGAATCTTGGCAGGCAGGCAGGCATTTTTTGGCAGGGAGGACCCCACCCCATGCATATTTGCCCTTGCTTTTTATATGAAGTGGGCTCTTGTGCGTGCTGGGGTAGGTAACAGCACCAACTGGGAATGTTAACAATATGTACTGTGACAAGGGCTCTTTCCACACCGCATAATTTTGCAACAGATGTATAAATAGTTTAACCTCCCTTTCCTAGAAGCTCACTTCCCAGAGGTGATCAAACATTGATCAAAGCTTTCCCCGTGAAGGGTCAACGAAATGTTGCCTTCAGAGAAACCATAGATTCATAGAATTGTACAGTTGGAAGGGAGCCAGGGGTCATCTAGTCCAACCCCTTGCAATGCCAGGATCTCAGCTAAAGCATCTATGACACATGGCCACCCAACCGCTGCTGAAAAACCTCCAAGGAACGAGAGTCCATTGTCTCCCAAGGAAATCTGTTCCACTGTCAAACAGCTCCAGCTGTCAGAAGGTTTTTCTGAATGTACAGTCGGAATCTCTTTCCTTGCAACTTCGAGTCCTACCCTCCAGAGCAAGAGAAAACAAGCTTGTCCTGTATACCTGAAGGAGCGTCTCCACCCCCATTGTTCAGCCTGGACACTGAGGTCCAGTTCTGAGGGCCTTCTGGTGGTTCCCTCATTGCAAGAAGCGAGGTTACAGGGAACCAGACAGAGGGCCTTCTCGGTAGTGGCGCCCTCCCTGTGGAACACCCTCCCTTCAGATGCAAAGGAAATAAGCAGCTATCTTATCTTTAAAATAAAATTCCAATAAAAAATTAAAATTTTAAAAAATAGAGATACATTAGGACATCAGTCATTAAAAACTTCCCTCAACAGGGCTGCCTGCAGATGTCTTCTAAATGTCAGATGGTTGTTTACCTGTTTGACATCTGGTGGGAGGGCATTCCACAGGGCGGGTGCCACCACAAAGAAGGCCCTCTGCCTGGTTCCCTGTAACTTCGCTTCTGGCATCCTGGCTACAAAATGCTCTCTCCAAGGAGTCTCACCAGTGTCTTTTCATGGTAGAAGACCTTTTCCATTCTTCTGGATATTTTATGTTATTGTTCATCTCTGGCAGATTTTTTTTTTTAAAATTTATTAAATTTAGGGCTGCCATACGTCCGGCTAAAAATGTCCAGGGGAAACCCAGGTGTATGGCAGCCCATATCGGAAGTGTTGATTTTTGCATGGATGGGGGAGCTCAACAGCTTTGCCCCGGTCCCCCACATTTTATATTACTGCATTTTAAAAATAAATACATTTGTTTATTTGGTTTTTCAGATTAAAGTTTTACAATCACATGTCCAACCTACAACATAAAAACAAGATTCCAAAGAATCTCCTGGACTTCCATTTGTGGGTCCTATTGTTAATCATTTCCTCCTGCATCTTTTATAACAATCCAAATCTTTTACATCTCCATTGTGTCCAAAATTCACCATTAAACTACAAGTGCTATTCCAATACTACTAACAAATTTAGCTGTTTACAATGGTTTTACAATGGTTTTTAAGATAAATTATAGATTTCCCCCATTCCTTATTAAAACTTTTGGTTTTTTCTGATTTCTGATTCTTCCAGTCATTTTTGACATTTTGGCAGAAGCCATCAACTTAATCTGCCATTCTTCTCTGGTCGGGACTTTATCTTCTTGCCATCTCTGGGCCAATAACATCCGCACAGCGGCGGTCACATGCCTAAAGAGTATTTTCTGCTCCATTGGGGTTTCGGCACCTAGAATATTACTGCATTTTTATATGCATTGTGAAGATGACTTTTGTGGGATACAGCTAGCACATGTGGCTAAGAATTTAGATCCACACATATATCTGCCCATGGGTATATCCACCGAGCCTGTGTGGTTTAGTGGTGAGTGTCGGATTAGGAACTGGGAGACCTGGGTTCAAATTCCCCCCCCCCCCCAGTAGTGAAAATCACTGGGTAACCTTGGGCCAGCTACTTTCTCCCAGCCTAACCTACCTCACAGGGTTGTTGTAAGGATAAACTGAGAAGCAGTAGAGCCATGTTCGTTATCTTTATTTTTTATTTTTAAACTGATATTTATTAAAGTTTCAAAGAATACAAAAAACAAAAAAGAAAAATACAAGAAAATACAAAATACAGAAAAAAGAATAAAATTTTTAAAATATAACAAAAAGAAAAAAAATAAAGAAAAACATACAAGATAAAAACAGTTAAAAACACTTTAACTTTCCATAGCATATCTTCCTTACCCTTATTTCCCCGGACCTCCTCATACCTCCCTTTTTTGTATTCCAGTTCAGTTTGTTAGTTCAGCAAATCCTTACCATTAAGCTTTTACCCATTTGTAAACCTTTTTTCGTATCTCTTAAAGCATTACAGCTGGAAACCACTTAGTTTCTATTCAACATCCTTCTAAGATTCATTAATTTTACAATATTTCTGTAAATAGTCTTTAAATTTCTTCCAGTCTTCTTTCACCGACTCTTCTCCCTGGTCTCAGATTCTGCCAGTCATTTCTGCCAATTCCATGTAGTCAATCACCTTCATCTGCCATTCTTCCAGAGTGGGTAGATCTTGTGTCTTCCAATACTTTGCAATGAGTATTCTTGCTGCTGTTGTGGCATACATAAAAAAAGTTCTGTCCTTCTTTGGCACCAATTGGCCGACAATGCCCAGGAGAAAGGCCTCTGGTTTCTTCAAGAAGGTATATTTAAATACCTTTTTCAGTTCATTATATATCATTTCCCAGAAAGCCTTAATCTTTGGGCACGTCCACCAAAGGTGAAAGAACGTACCTTCAGTTATGTTCATTACCTTTATCTCCTTGGCTTGACCAGGGAGGCCCGGGTTCGTGTCACCGTTTGCCTTCGTGGCTCAGTGGCAATCATGCAGTTTGCGCTCTCTCAGCAGCCTAATCTATGCCTGGCCTACCTCACGGGGGGCTTGTGAGGCTAAAAAGGGACCATTGCCCTACCCAGCACTCTTGAGCTCTTTGAAGGAAACCTTTGCGATGGACGACAAAGTAATCAAGCAAGCTGATTGCGATAGCCATGCGGGCTGGATTCAGTCCATGAAACTCAATCCCCGTTTTGATCCCCTGCCAGTTTTGTGGCGTTTCGACTGGGAGCTTGCGGGAATTGTTCTGCAGCCACAAAGGTATTTAAGCACACATATCTTTTGGGAGAGAACCAAGAGTGATGGAATGAGCTCCAGGAGTGATAAAGGGAAATAGGATCTTAAAGACTGCATTCCAGTAAAAAAAAAAAGTTCGGGCTCCCACTGTCTTCTTCCAGCATTGTATTTTTTTTTTTTTAAAATGCTAATTCTGGGTATCATGCTGCGGCTGCCTCTTTTTCCACAGGGTGAAGAATTAGTTCATTTAGAAGGCAAGTGCTGTCCTGAATGCATTTCCAGAGTCAGGCCCTGTGTTCACCAAGGGCGTACCAAATATGTAAGTAGCCTGAAAACTTGGGGCACATAGAACTGTTTAGGTGATGGATTGAAGAATGATATTCACCCAAATGGGAGCCATCAGTGTAGAATCACAGGCTACGTAACCTGAGCCATGTAGGTTTATACCTTGCACATATCTACTTAGCTGAAAGACGCGTTTCTGCATCCAAAAATCTGTTGTTTTTTCTTTTTAAAAAAGCAATATTCTAGCACTTAAGCTAGTGAGTGCTGGAAAGTATACAGTCATACCTCATGTTACGTTTGCTTCAGGTTGAGCATTTTCAGGTTGCGTCCTGCGGTGACCCGGAAGTAACGGAACAGGTTACTTCTGGGTTTCGCTGCTTGCGCATGCGCAGACGCGCAAAATGACGTCACGCGCATGCGCAGAAGCGGCGAATCGCGACCCGTGCATGTGCAGACTTGGGTTGTGTTCTGTTCAGGTTGTGAATGGGCCTCCGGAACGGATCCCGTTTGCAACCAGAGGTACCACTGTACAGTGGTACCTCGGGTTACACACGCTTCAGGTTACAGACCCTACTAACCCAGAAATATTGCTTCGGGTTAAGAACTTTCTTCAGGATGATAACAGAAATCGTGTAGTGGCGGTGCGGTGGCAGTGGGAGGCCCTATTAGCTAAAGTGGTGCTTCAGGTTAAGAACAGTTTCAGGTTAAGAACGGACCTCTGGAACAAATTAAGTTCTTAACCCAAGGTACCACTGTACAAACTTTCCTTGTTGACAAATCTGAAATGAGAGGAGGAACAGAATGGCGTTCCCAGCTAGCATGACTCGCAGCTTCTGTGGTCCTTTGCCCTTTTCAGCAATCAGTTCTATGTGCAACTAACCTGGCAGTAAACCCCACTGACTGCCGTGGGGCAACTTTGGAGCAAAAGTGCATAGGAAAGCACTGTAACTTTGCTCTGGAGAACTCACGGGGAGCCATTGCATACCAGGCTAGCCCTTGTCTGCGGTGAGAGTCAAGCCAGCTCTTGTCTCAATTGCCCAGGTTCTGTTTCTTGGCCATGCTTCAGTGTGCTGGGATGTTGGGAACTGGCTGTGTCTATCAATCAATCCTGAGGTTCTTGCCCCATTCCTCTGTAATGAGAGACATTCCAGGAGCCTTTCGCTCCGGTTTTTTGTTTCCTCTGGGTGAAAGGGCTTTGGAAACTGGAGCTAAGCAGAGAACTCTCAGTTTTCCTGAGAAAATTTCTGAGGTTTTTCTTGCTCCCCTAGAAGTAGGCCAATGTGCTGAATTCCCCCTCCCAATATTCTCCACCATTTTTTGGCGGCACCTGCCATTTCCTCACTGCAATGAATGTATCCCTGGAATGATGCTAGATCCTTGACCTGCACCACAAACTAGATTTAATGAACACTCATATCCAAGTGCTTTGTAAATTGATAGCCATAGCCTTTTATATGCTAACCTTTTATGCTTTTCCACATTTGTTTAATGCCCCTACACCTTCTTTTAGCTTCTTATCTTTTATATGTACCTTCTGTTTTAATAATTTTAGCTTTCCAAAGCATTTCACAGACTTTAAATGATTGTATCCCCACCTACTTATGCTGGTCTATGACGGTAATAAAATTTTGATTGATTGAAGATAGAACCATGGCCTGATGGAGGATACAAAATGGTAGGCAGGCTGCTAACAGCTTGCAGCCAAAACAGCAATCAATAGACACCTTAGGAACAAATAAGCATGCTGGGCTACTACCATGATTAATTGTGAGTGCCACCCCTGAGAGACTATTGATTTTTCCTGCACTTCAACTAGTCCATCATGTTTTGTCAGGCCTCCTGGACTGTCAATCAGGTGATGATTGCTGCCCAATGCCAACCATCTGACGGGGTTGCCCCAGCCACCCTAGGCAAAAATCAAGATTGATCCACAGTAGCCAGGATTGCCAAATTCATAATATTATATATCACAGAAGTACCCAAAGGAAATTTATCCCAGCCCTTTGCCCAACGGCAAAACTATCCTGCTCACTTGCGGTCTGATCACAGTGTGTTTCAAGTCGAGAGAGAGAGAGAGAGAGAGAGGTTGCACAACAGAAAGGCACTTTCAGGATCCTTGGAAACAATCTTGAAATGTTCTCTGTCAATTGCCAGCTTTATTGGAATGGGATTACCTCATTCGATAATGTTTTACAGCACTCTTGCTCCCAAATGTTTAGCTGTTTTATCATAATTTGATGCGATCAGATTTTGAGGGCTTTCCTTATTCTGGCAATTGAATGATGATATTAGCTGCTACATTTGTACAACTGAATGGCTCCTAACAGTGTAATCAATACAGGCAGGGGAAAAAGATCAATGTTGTCTGAACTGTAACATCTAAGCCTGCATCAAAGCATTTGCCGGTGGAGCAAAGCATTCCCTTTCCAAGGCTAGTTTAGCCATTTGTCAAGGAATGGGATGCCTGTTTTTATATCCGAAGACATGTACACATGTACATTTTATGCGCACATGTGTGGCCTCATTCACACCACACATTTAAAGCACAACGATGCTGCTTTAAACAGTCATGTCTTCCCCTAGCCTTCCTCTGGGAGCTGTAGTTTGCTAAGGGTGCTGAGAGCTGTAAGGAGACCGCCCCATCCCCCTCTCAGAACTACAACTCCCTGAGTTCCCTGTGAAGAGGGGTTGACTGTGAAACCCCTTTGGGAGCTGCAGCTGTGTGTTTAGAAATCACCTTACTGTGCAAAGGTAAAATTGAGTTGTTGCTCTATCGGGAGTCAGCAAGGGGGCCGGTCCACTGTCCCTCAGACCTTGTGCAGGGGCTGGACTATATTTGTTGGGGAAAATGAACGAATTCCTATGCCCCACAAATAACCCAGAGATGCATTTTAAATAAAAGGACACATTCTACTCATGTAAAAACATGCTGATTCCCGGACCGTCCGCAGGCCGGATTTAGAAGGCGATTGGGTCGGATCCGGCCCCCGGGTCTTAGTTTGCCTGCCCATGCTCCATCCCCTTTTGGCTCTTGTTCCACATACCACGAAATTTAATAAATAACATAGTGCTGAAAAGATACAATAGGCCAAAGCCGTTATCGTTTTCTCATGCAGAGCGGAGAAAAATGGAAAGAGGGTCTGTGCCGCGAATGCGAGTGCCAGGATTCCGATGTGATTTGCTCCTCTCCGTCCTGTCCGACATGCCCCACAGGCAGCGTGGCAGTTGCCGCGGCAGGACATTGCTGCCCTCCTTGTGAGCCAGGTATTTTTATGACCGTTGAACTTTGTTTCTTTTCAAATGTCTCGCCCCTCCTTGTCCCTGAAGGCTCGGGCGCAGGTATCCTGTGTTTGTTTAATCGTTTGTCTTGTTCGTTTTAAGAGTCTTTGCCCTGCTCTTCAGCCGGAAAGGGTGCCTTACAAATATTCCAACACAAAAGAGTGTGTGTGTGTGTGTGTGTGTGTGTAGATAGCCCAAACTAATATCAGTGTACTGGATGAAGCAGAGATCACCAGTGTTGAAGCAGTGATTCTTCAACACCAGCTTCGGTGGACTGGTCATGTTGTGCTGATGCCTGATGATCGTCTTCCAAAGCAACTACTCTATTCCGAACTTAAAAATGGAAAGCGTATTGCTGGTGGTCAAACAAAAGAGGTTTAAAGACTCTCTCAATGCAAATCTAAAAAAAAGTAGTATAAACACCGACAACTGGGAAACACTGGCCTGCGAGCGCTCCAGTTGGAGAACAGCTTTTACCAAAGGTGTCATGGACTTTGAAGACACTCGAACTCAGGACGCAAGGGAGAAATGTGCTAAGAGGAAGGCACGCTTGGCAAATCCACACTGTGATCAACTCCTGCCCGGAAACTGATGTCCCCACACTGGAAGGACGTGTGGATCCAGAATTGGCCTCCACAGTCACTTACGGACTCACTGTTAAAACCATGTTTATGGAAGACAATCTTACTTGGCTATGAGTGATTGCTGAAGAAGAAGAAGTGTATGAACTGTGGTTGTAATAACAACTGCAACAAATACTGCATATGTGCATATATATTTTTATTTCTTCGCGCTTTTAATGTTTGATGTTTGATTGTGTTTTTAACATTTTGTTAGGAGCCACCCAGAGTGGGCGGCATCATCATCATCATCATCATCATCATCATAGCATTTGTACCCCCACTTTCAGCTAGCAAAACTCCCAAAGCAACTTTCATGAAATCAAAACAAGACACTCCCTACACACAGGCTTACCTTCTAAGAAACAAACAAACAAAAATAAAACACAAGGGACAAGGAGGGAAAGGGGGGGAATTCACAGACTCAGCCCCCAATTTCTAGCGGGTGGCGCTGTGGATTAAACCACAGAGCCTAGGACTTGCCGATCAGAAGGTCGGCGGTTCGAATCCCTGCGACGGGGTGAGCTCCCATTGCTCGGTCCCTGCTCTTGCCAACCAACAATTCGAAAGCACATCAAAGTGCAAGTAGATATGTACCTTCTGGCAAGAAGGTAAACGGCGTTTCCGTGCACTGCTCTGGTTCGCCAGAAGTGGCTTAGTCATGCTGGCCACATGACCCAGAAGCTGTACGCCGGCTCCCTCGGCCAATAAAGCAAGATGAGCGCCGCAACCCCAGAGTAGGCCACAACGGGACCTAATGGTCAGGGGTCCCTTTACCTTTACCTTGATCCCTATCTCTCCCACTGATAAAATGGCTGCCCCCAAATGGCAGTAGAGGGAGAAGAGGCCTGATAAAATCTTTGCCCTCTGACTTTTACACTCAACTATACTGAAACGGAGTCGCCTCTTCTTCACCAACAACAGGTCGGTGCCATGCGGATTGTGTGACCTGCTCACAGTCTTTTGACCTCTGCGACGTCTGCCGTGACACAACCAAGCTGCTGCAGGCTGGGCGCTGTGTGGCCAGCTGTGGATCTGGGTATTATCAGGATGCTGGGCTTTGCTTAGGTAATCTCTTTATTATTTACAATATTTCAAATATCATACTTAGCTGCAGAAAAATAAAACATTTTCATGTTTTTGTGTGTGCCTGTAACTCTCTGTGGGGTGCTTTGCTGGATAATGAAAATCAGACTTATCAACTTTTCCCTACAAATAAAATAATGATTTAATAACCTGCCCTTCTTCCTTGCAGATGATTCCAGGTAAGGAAGGATGAATCTGTCAATTGTGGCTTCCCTTTGTCAGGAAAAAGGGTGCTAACAGCATGCCCAGAGTTGTGTTGACTTTCAAAGTTTGTCAGTGTGTGCTTTTCAACAAGAGGGATGCCTTTGTGGTTTTCAGTGGGTCAGAAACATCACAGAATCGTAGAATTGTAGAGTTGGAAGGGACCCAAGAGTCATCTAGTCCAACGCCCTGCAATGCAGGAATCTCAGCTAAAGCATCCCTGACAGATGGCCATCATGTTGTTTTTCCCCTCCCTTGCAACGTTCAACCTCCTCTTCCTCCCCCATTTCCTCTTCATGCACCACATACTGAGCCACCTTGAAGGAGCTCGGGTACTCATTCATGCCCTGAAGCTCAGCATCCTCCGTACAACTCACTCACTCCTCCTTTGCAGCAACAACAGGAAGGTATCAAGTTACACTGAGTACACAACCTTGAGAACAGCGTAGGGCATCCTGTCTCACGCTCAGTAAAATCAGAAACATCACATGATGTAAACAATGTGCTGCTATCACGCAGCTGGTGAGCTCTCACATCCAACATACCCAGCTCCCTCAACCATTCCTCATAAGGCTTGGTTTCCAGATCCTTGATCATCTTGGTTGCTTTCCACTGCATGCGTTCCATCTTGTCAATATCCTTCTTAAATTGTGGTCCAAAGAACTAGACACAGGACTCACTCCATGTGCGGTCTGACCAACACCAAATAGACACTAGAACTCTGCTGATGCAACCAGGAATAGCGGCTGCATCACACTGTTCTCTCATGTTGAGCTTGTGATCTACTAAGACCCCTAAATCCTTTTCACATGTACTACTGGCAAACCATGGGATGTGGGTGGCACTGTGGTCTAAACCACTGTCCCTAGACTTGCCGATCAGAAGGTCGGCGGTTCGAATCCCCACGACAGGGTGAGCTCCCGTTGCTCAGTCCCTGCTCTTGCCAACTTAGCAGTTCAAGAGCACAAAGTGTAAGTAGATAAATAGGTACCGCTCCGGCGGGAAGGTAAACGGCATTTCCATGCGCTGCTCTGGTTCACCAGAAGCGGCTTAGTCATGCTGGTCACATGACCCGGAAGCTGTACGCCGGCTCCCTCAGCCAGTAAAGCGAGATGAGCGCCACAACCCCAGTCATCCACAACTGGACCTAACGGTCAGGGGTCCCTTTACCTTTACTGGCAATCCAGGTGTTCCCCATCTTACATTTGTGCAGCTGGTTCTTCTTGCCTAAGTGCAGAACCTTGCATTTGTCCCTATTGAAATTCCCTTCATTAGTTTTGGCCCAGTTCTCCAATCTGTGAAGGCCATCTTGAATTCTGATTCTGTCTTCTGCAGCACTGGCTACCCCTCCTAGTTTGGTGTCATCTGCAAATTTGATGAGCATCCATCAACTCATTTATCCAAGTTGTTCATAAAGTTGTTGAATGACACTGGGCCCGAGACAGAACCCTGTGGCACCCCTCTTGTCACTTTTCCCCAGGATGATGAGGAACCACTCATCATCATCCATAGCAGAGCCTTCTACCAAGATTACTGATACCTGTATAATGATTTAGATCCTTCATAAGCACCTGAAAGGCCACATCAAGGAGGGAGTGTTGTAGTCACTCAAAGGACCTGTTGATGGCATTTTACCATTGTACTGTTGAGAGTGTATTAACTTATAGTCTGTGTGTGTGGTTTGGGAGCTGCATGGTCAGGGGGAAAACAATGCTGTCCAGGGTTGTAAAGACTGCAGAGAGAATCATTGGGTGCACTCTTCCCACCCTGGATCAAATCTGTGCTTCCAGGTGCCATAAAAAAGCTGCAGAAATAGCGCAGGATAGTGCACACCCCGGAAATGATCTCTTTCAGCTGGAAGAAGGTACAGGGTTATAAAGACTAGGACTAGCCACCTGAGAAACAGCTTCTATCCAAATGCGATTTTGGTTTTAAATGCAGTGTAAGGAGTCTGTATGGGAGTATATTGTATTTAAAAATGGGGTATCAGAGTTTTTAGGCGGCTAACCAGGTTGGGATAGCTGGGATGGCAGGCTTGTTGGTTTTTGAATGTCTTACGTAGATTTCGTTGTTCTGTATGGGACAATGACAATAAAGATTATTGTATCGTATTGAGTGGAAGGGCAGTCTCCAAAGTGTGCAGATATGGCCCCAAGGCTACCAGTTGCAGATTCCTGTTCTGTAAGAAACTCTTCTTTCTTTTCTGTCTTGGCCAGCCTGCAAGAAGACATGCTTTAATTGCACTGATGGGTTTGTGTGTACAGCATGCAAAGATTTGCTGCAGTTGAAGGATGGCCAGTGTGTGGCATCATGTGGTGAAGGATTCTTTCCAGGACCCCTCCAATGCACGGGTAAGATAGATAGATACCCATGTTTGATGACATGAGTTGGTTGTGTATTCTCCTTGGTCTAGTAAGGACAGCCAATATGGCCCAACAATAGATAGCATGTTTGTTGTGGAGCTGGTCTCAAATGCCCTCTAAACTCTGAAAGACTTTTTCTCTACTATATGTTTTGGAAAGTTCTTTTTCCTCTATGCATTTGGACACCTCTTACAATATTTCAGCCACAATGTGCATGATGGTTTCCGGAGATCAAGGAGAAGTTTTCTGTCTGTTTTTGGATACAGTTGGGTGCCATTTTGAATCAAGATGGTGGACTGAACATTAGAATTCTTGAGCAATGCTGAGTACAAGGCTGCTAGTATTTTATGTAAAAGAGATGCTTGATAACAATACAATACAAAAATGTCAAACAGCAGCTGCTGTTATTAAACTGATACAAAAAAAAAAGGTTTAAAAAATAACAAGAACAATGGAAGATTTTGTATCTCGGCTGCCAATTGCCATAACTAAATGGAAACGAAATATATGAAGAATGTTAGGGTATATTGATACACACATAACTTTATTTGTAAGCTGTCTTTCTACAGTTAAAACCATGCTCAGGGCACCTTACAACATGAAAAAATAGACAATTGCAGACATAATGTAATAAAATATCAAATAATACACAACCACATTGAAACAATTTCCACATAAATCATAGCATCTAAAATAATGATACAAAAAAGTTAATAAAAGCAACACAGGCATCCCAACAAAAACCCCTAAACAATACCCTGGCCATGCTAATCCATGCTAAGTCTGCAATCCTATGCTCATATACTTCCCTGGGAGTAAAACCCATTGGACTCAATGGTGCTTAATTCTGAGTACACACGCACAGGATTACACTGTAAATTAAGCTCAGAACAGACCTTTTTAAATTAATGGACCTGACTTACTCATGTTCATTAATTTCAATGGGCTAAATTGAATACCACCCATTGTGTACAGATCTAATAATAAGCACGTTATTTCGTGATGCTTGAAATCAGCCTCAAGAAAAATTGTGTGTGTGTCTGTGTGTGTGTGTGAGAGAGAGAGATCAGTTGCTTTTTAGGTATTTTCCCAGTCTCATTTAAAAGGTCATATTTGGCCTAATTACCACATTGTTAACAATTGGCTCAAACTGCATTTTGCTGAGAAATCATACATTATGTGGGTAGAAAGCATTCTGCGAACAGAGCGCACTTGCGTAGGCTTGAAAAGGCATAACTCATTTTCTTTCCATGATCCAGGCGTCTTAGGAATTTAGAATGTGTTTTGGCAAAGGCTGACAGAGGGGAACAGGGGAAGATGAGGGCACAGAGGCAGGGAGCAGGATCTGGGCAGGACATTTTGAGAGAAGTGGGAGAGAACATGAAACATTGGCAGCCAAGCCCAGCTCAACCCACCGCTTGTTGGATTGTTCCAATTTAATTTGAGCGGTTCAAACATGTCTACTTGGAAGGAAACTCCACTGACTTCAGTGGGGCTTACTCTCAAGTAAGCTTGATTTCCCAGTCACTGGGAAACCCTAGCTTAATTTAGACCACAAATCCATTTTTAAAAAATGGTCACATTGTGAAAATCACAAGTACAGTCATACCTGCTCCAGGTTGAGTGTTTTCAGGTTACACTCTGCGGTGACCAGGAAGTAATGGAGCGTGTTACTTCCGGGTTTCGCCACTCATGCATGCGCAGACACTCAAAATGACATCACGCGCATGCACAGTAGCGACGAATCACGACACACGCAGACGCGCAGTCGTGGGTTTCGCTCTACTCAGGATGCGAACAGGGCTCTGGAACGGATCCTGTTCGCATCCAGAGGTACCACTGTAGAAGTGCTCTGTAGAAGGAAGAGCCGCATTCCCCGAAATAACAGGGAGTTTTATGGTCATCATGCCATTGTCTGACAGTGTCCTGCAAACCCTGATGTCCTTCCAGTGAAAAAATTAATAGATTCACTTCTGACCTTCTGAACCATTTGCAACATGCTACCTTTAATAATAGCACACTTTCAGCAGGCAATATGACCGCAGGAGGTTCCCCTCTTGCTTCTAAGTGGTTCAAGATGCAAGATGGAATTCTGAGTAGGAAGCAGCTGGCAATCTGCATGTTAATATGGTAGCTGCATGATGCCAGTACTTGCCAGCTGATTATGCCAAACACTGCCTCTGTCTGCCACCATTTTAGGACCAATGGATCTCTGTAATTTTCAGCCTCCTGAAGCTCTGGCTAGAGGATTGAAAGCTTGAGAGGCACTGTTCTTACACGCTGTGTGACCCTGTGCATGTGTGGCTTGATAATTTGCAAATGGGTTACCAAATAGTTCTTACAACGGGGGTCAGAATTAGACAGCCCCTGGGCCAAATCATGCATATGCACACACACTGAGACCGAAATGAGACCTGGAAGGAGTTTACATTGGCTGATACTTCGCAGGATGGGAGTCTCCCAAATCCTTTTGAAAGTAGCCTTCCTGCAAAACTGGTTTCATAGCCAGGCTGCTACCGAAAGTCCTCTTCATGTTGTCGTTTTGCCTTGCGTGAGAAATGTGCTGCCTCTGGGTCCAAGGTTTTTAGAATCACAAGGTCTAGAAATTTATTGCATCTGGGGAGAGGAAGCTGGGATTTTCTAAAGATGGCATTCAATTAAAAAAAAAGTCCCCACTTAGAATATGCACAGTGCACAAATCAATGTTCCTTTAGAATTTGCAAATATTGATGGCAAAATCTGAATTTTGCACTTGCCCAGTGAATTAATGGATGTGAGCGAAACACACATACAGTGGTACCTCGGGTTACATACGCTTCAGGTTACATACGCTTCAGGTTACTGACTACGCTAACCCAGAAATAGTACCTCGGGTTAAGAACTTTGCTTCAGGCTGAGAACAGAAATCGTGCTCCGACGGCGCGGCAGCAGCAGGAGGCCCCATTAGCTAAAGTGGTGCTTCAGGTTAAGTACAGTTTCAGGTTAAGCATGGACCTCCGGAATGAATTAAGTGCCATATTTTTGCTCTACAAGACGCACCAGACCATAAGACGCACCTAGTTTTTGGAGGAGGAAAACAAGAAAAAAAATATTCTGAATCTCAGAAGCCAGAACAACAAGAGGGATCGCTGCGCAGTGAAAGCAGCGATCCCTCTTGCTGTTCTGGCTACTGGGATAGCTGCGCAGCCTGCATTCGCTCCATAAGACACACATACATTTCCCCTTACTTTTTAGGAGGGAAAAAGTGAGTCTTATAGAGCAAAAAATATGGTACTTAATCCGAGGTACCACTGTAGTCTTGCACTCGTAGATTGAAAAGGTGGTTTTTCCCATGTGGCTGAGCAGAGCAGGCTTTCCTTCTGGTCTACTCCTACTGAGTTTTACATTTTCCCTCTTGCCCGGCTCTCTTCAGTGTCTCTTAATTGGCGAGGCCCCCCCTGCAGCCAAATATGGCTATTCGTTTCACCTTATTACTGCTTTTGCAGCTCACTCGTCCCGCATTTCATCTGTATTTGCACTCATGCATGTCGGCGGGAGAAACTTGCTGGGAAGATTTCTTCTCTTCCTCCAAGGAGTTCAAGCAATTTGTTTTAGTTCTGCCTGACTGCACTTTTCTGCATAAAAAGAAGAAGGGGTGGGGGGTGGGGAGAGAACCCACGGAAGAAAGTGCTGGGTTTCAGAACTTGTTCATAACTCAGTAGGCTATCCACTTCCCTCACCACGTGTGTGTTTTTGGCTTGAGGCATTAGTGGGAAGAAGACAGATTAAGCTGACATTAAGCCCCTCTCTGTACCCTCGTACAGAGTGTCTACAAATGGATAACTTCCCCAGCGATCACTTTTCTCTGATGCTCAGTGCTAAAACCTCGTGAGACGACGGCCATCTGTTAAGTCCCACGAGGTGGTGAAAAGAATTTTCCTAGCCATGCAGTCAGAAATCTGGGAAAGCGTCCGAGTGGTGAGATTCCTCTCTTAGCAACAACAACTACCAGACTTTTAGAAGACATCTGAAGGCCTATTTAGGGAAGCTTTTAATGTTTGATGTATTACAGTATCTTAATATTTTTTTTGGAAGCTGCCCAGAGTGGCTTAAAGCAAAGATTATGGGACAATGCACACAGTGACTTGCGATCTCGATCACACGCAGTCTGTAGTCCGCTGGCAGTAGGAGTTCAATATGGGTATGTCTTTAAGTTAACATCTTACATCAAAAACCTGACAGTACCTAACTACCGAAGGCTTTTCACCAAAGCTAGACTAAATGTCTTTCCCTCTGCAGTGTTGGATGGCAGGTTGAGAGGAGTTCCCTACCAGGACAGACTTTGCTCGTGTGCTCAAGACATCGATTCCTTAAATCATATTTTGTTGCATTGTGCAAAATATGAGCAGGCCAGGGCTGAACTGATACTACCCTTGCTGGTACCTTTCCCGGGAAAATCAGAGGCTCACTATGTCAGGTTCCTACTGGAAGACCGGACAAATGCTAGAACGTTAGCAGTGGCAAAGTTTTTATCAGTGGTTGTAAGAACAAATGAGCCCTATATTCTAAACAAAATGCTTGATTAACCTGGAGGAAGGCTGTATGAATTGTGTATTGACTTGTAATGATTTGTTGGGTCTCTGGACCGTAATAAAGATTGATTGATTGATTATTATTATTATTATTAGCTTGGTCACTGCTTTCCCTTCTGCCAGTCAGTTCAGATAGTACCAGTGGTCTGACTCAATAAAAAACAGGTTTCCCATACGGTTACATGCGCACCGCAGTAATTTTCCACTTCATCGTTTGAGCTATTTATTTGGTTTTTAAATTTAAAATGTATACTGTCGTACCTTGGTTCTCGAACGCCTTGTGACTCAAACGTTTTGGCTCCCGAACACTGCATACCCGGAAATGAGTGTTCCGGTTTGTGAACGTTCTTTGGAACCCGAAAGTCCGACTCAGCTTCCGATTGAGTGCAGGAGGCTCCTGAAGCCACTCGGAAGCCGCACCTTGGTTTTCGAACGTTTTCCGAAGTCGAACGAACTTCCGGAACCGATTCTGTTAGAGAACCAAAGTACGATTGTATTAGAAATGTTTATTTCTTGTTTTTTAAATAAATGTTTATTAGAAGTGGCCGAGGAGCCTTTAAAAAAGCAGCACTGGGAAAAAATATTATATCAATGAGATAACGAAAGTATAATTGAAACGAAGTACAGTCATGCCTTGGGTTACAGCCGCTTCAGGTTGTGTTTTTTTGGGTTACGGACCGCCAAAACCTGGAAGTACCAGAACGGGTTACTTCCGGGTTTCAGCGGTCACGCATGCGCAGAAGCGCCGAATCGCAACCTGCGCGTGTGCAGACGCACAGGTGCAAGTTGCGAATGCTGCAGGTTGCAAATGTGCATCCCGCACAGATCACGTTCACAACCCGAGCGTCCACTGTATCAGGATTGCAGCAAAGTCGTATCTGTGATGGCCTCTGGAAACAACTATCTAGAACAGGGGTTCCCAAGGCATGGCCCATGAACTTCATTCAGGCGGTCTGTGGTGGGGCTGTGTGTAGCTCCACATGTGTGAAGAATGGCAGAAGGAAGCTCTGCCTTCCTCAGAGGATTAAAGCCACAGCTACCGGCAAGGAATGGCAAGGTCCCAAGCACTACGGTTGCTAAACAATGGGAAGAAAAGTCCTTGAGTGATTTGCAAAGCAATTTCCAAGTGGTCTAGGTGGAGGCAAGTTTGAGAACCACTGGCTGGGATCATTTCTGAATAGTATTGTGACCCATGGGGGCTAGAACTCGGAGTTTATGTGTTCAGGCAACAACCTGAACACATCTAATTGATGCGCATCCGATTGACACGCATCCGATTGATGCGCACGCACAGCTCTGAACTCAGAAGTGACCCGAAAACGCCACTGAAAGGGTGGAACATTTTACAAGGGCTCATGGGGGTCTGAAACGTAACTCCCGCACAAAGTGACAATTGCCTGTGCTTGTGTTCCTTGTCGTTGGGTTTAGATTCATTAGGGCCAGGGCCTTTTCAGTACTGGCCCCGATTTGGTGGAACGCTCTGTCACAAGAGACTAGGGCCCTGCGGGACTTGACATTGTATTTTATTTTGTATTTTAACCTGTATTTTAAATTATGTTTCTATTGTAATTTCACTGGTCTTAGCCACCCTGAGCCCGGCTCTGGCCGGGGAGGGCGGGGTATAAATAAAAAATATTATTATTATTATTATTATTATTATTAGTCTTCTGTGACTAATTATTTATTATTTATACCCCGCCCATCTGGCTGGGCTTCCCTAGCTACTCTGGGCAGCTTCCAACCAAATATTAAAATACAGTAAAGCATCAAACATTAAAAGCTTCCCTAAACAGGGCTGTGTTCAGATGCCTTCTAAAAGTTTGGTAGTTGTTGTTCTCTTTGGCATCTGGTGGGAGGGCGTTCCACAGGGCGGGCGCCACTACCGAGAAGGCACTCTGCCTGGTTCCCTGTAGCTTTGCTTCTCGCAATGAGGGAACCGCCAGAAGGCCCTCGGTGCTGGACCTCAGTGTCTGGGCAGAATGATGGGGGGTGGAGATGCTCCTTCAGGTATACTGGACTGAGGCCGTTTAGGGCTTTAAAGGTCAGCACCAACACTTTGAATTGTGCTCGGAAACGTACTGGTTCTGTCTGCAGGGAGCCTGTTCTTTTTTGGGTTTTAACTCTAGGTTCATCATTACCCATGTGAACTCCCCCACCTAAGGTTAATGACACTCAGCCAATATAATTGCACCCACCCACCCAAATGCAAAGGATGAGGCATGAGAGTGGGAGCAAGTCCGTGAGCAGCTGGAGGGCAATTTCGGATGGGAGAGGCAGGTTTGAGTCTGTGGGCATGTTCAGAGTTGAATGGGAGACCTGCCAGTTATTCTCCACTTCCAACTTTTCTTTCCCCATTTCATCAAGAAGCAACCACGTTCCTTTCATCATTCCTTCCCCGCTCACCCCACGACATGCTTTCTTCCAGAATGAAGATCTGTGTGCAAACTAATTTGCTATGGCTCTTTCTTCCTTGACAGACACTTCTTTTAAAGGACGATAAATGCATTAAAAAGCGGAAATTGGAAATCTGTAAGGAACATTAACTGCACAATTAATGCTCGTGGGAACCATGGGCGCCAGGGGGAGCGGGTTAGGGCATGGGGAACTGCCTGACTCAGAGGGCAGCTTTCCCCATATAGGCCCATGCAGCCTACTGAACCTCAGCTAATGGTTCAGGCTCCATGCAGATGTTGGTAACAAAACAACGTTTCGAACAGGGTGGTCAACACAGGAGCCTGAAGCAGGGTTTCCTCCCAGACTAAGAGAGAGAGAGTTGGGATCCTGGGAGCTCGGTTCTCTTTGATTCTTTTTTTAACATATCATTTTCAACAGTAATTAAACATACTTTATGCATCTTATTCAGTTTTTTTTTACTTCCATCAGTCCTGTCTGAAAATTTTCCAGTCTAATCTCTTAGTATGCATTTCTTATTTTCCCTATTACATTTCAAACTCATAACCAATATCTCTATCTTTTTCTACTCTGTAACACTTCGTATATTTCTCCTTATAAAACTTCTTGCATTCCTACTAGCGTAATTTGTTGATTACAGTTGCTCTTCAAATAATTCATATACTTCTTCCAATCTTCTGTAAATCTCTGGTCCTGCAGGTTTCAAATCCTTCCTGTCATTTTTGTCCAATTCTGCATAGTCCATTAATTTTGTCTGCCATTCTTCTTTCGTCGAAATTTCTTCTTGCTTCCATCGTTTCTCTTTGATGCTTGGTTTCAGCACAGGTTAAAATCCATAGGAAAAACTAACTTCAGTTCTGTCTTGGGTGGAGCGGTGAGAAATATAGAGGGTTGCCTTCTTTGCAATGGCTCTAACAAATCTGGAGCGCACTTCTGGAGAGATGCTCTTTCTTTGCTAGGCAGAAGAGGCGGGTGGGTGGGCTGGGCTGTCATTTTCTGTTTTGCAAAAAATGCCTGGACACTAGTGGTCACCTTCCCACCTCTTCTTCCTCTGCAGCTGAAGAATCCTCTCTCTCTCTCTCTCTCTCTCTCGGAAGGAAGAGCTGGAGACCACAGAAGCCCCCATGTCTTGAGGCTTGGCTCTGTTTCCCTTTAGTTAGTCTCCCTTCTGTGAGTCTTCAGAACCACCCAGACAAATGGAAAAAGAGACATTGCAGAGTGAAGTGTGGGCAGGGGAGGGGGAGCAATCAATAGTTGCTAGGATTTATTTATTTCTTTAAAAGCAGCCTAGGATAAATTGCCTCAACGGCTTTCCTCGTGGGCGCAGGAACTCAAGCTGCACGCTCGAACAGCAGCTCAAATTGCACAACAGCTGCTATTGTATTTGGGCATATGTGTGTGTGTATATGTGTATATATATACTGTATATATGGAGAATTTGCACTGGATGAGCTGATCAGATTCTCAGTCCCTTTTCTCTTTAGAAAAGACCGTGATCGGCTTTTAGGGCAGATTAATGATCCGTGTTTCCCAAAACTATTGTGCTGATTAGGTTGGATGCTTCACAACGGCGATGCTCTAAATAGACCTCGCAGTGGAATTTGGAAAGGTTGCAGTTGGCGCTGTAGCTTCCTTCTGTATCTCCCCCCCTGTAGACCTGCTTGGGTTACCAGAACTTTTCCTTCTCCTTAGTTGTTCTGAACCTTCCAGCACCACTGTCAGCCAGCACAGAGGATGAGCCACCAATCACTGAGTGATGGATGGGGACTTAGTCCTGAGCTGAGACTCTCTGTACCTGTTCACGTGCTTCCTCAGTCACCTTAGGAGTGTGTGTTATGCAAGGCAATCCCAAGGCAGATATCGATCCTATGGACCTTTCCTGTTTGATCTGCGCCGTCCTTGCAGCACTAAATATAGACGTCCTGATCCCGCTAGGCAAGAGCCTTGCAACGATTTCTGCTTTTAAAACCGTCCAATAAGGAGGGGATGAAAAGGGTAGTGAGGGGAATGGATCTGAGAAACAAGACAATTTGAGTAGGCTTGTTTCCTAATTACGGTTCCTACACCTCGCTGTCCTCATTTGGCCTGCAAATTGAGACAGACACCTCCTCTCTCCCTTCTCTGGAGGTGAGCCAGCTCTGGAGTTTTATGTGTGAGATCATCATTGTGGCTAATAATGGGCGTTAGATACATCCTCTCACAATCCTTTTGTCTGTTTATGGCTCCTTCTGATGGTGACATGAGGGCAGTTGTTCCCTTGCGATCTGATATGGTAGGATCCCAGCTTGTGTTCCAAAAAAGGGTCATTATTAAACCATCTACGTGGCACTTTAGGAAGTAGGATAAGCAGAAGTCAACATCTCTGCTCCAAGGAACTGAACTATCTAAAGTAGCAGTTCTCCTCCTGTGGGTCCCCAGATGCTGTTGGACTTCAACTCCCATCATCCCTAGCTAGCATGGCCAGAGCTCAGGGATGATGGGAGTTGTAGTCCAACAGCATCTGGGTACCCACAGGCTGAGAACCGCAAGGGTGGGGAACCTCAGGCCCAGAGCTCAAATTCACCCCTCCGAGTCTCTCTTTATCTTACCCTTGGGATTCTCCTGGGCCACACCCCCTTTCCCCAGGCTGTACCCCCCACTGCAGCGGCTTTGCATCCTCCTCGAATGTTTTTCCTTGACTGAAATGTCGTACCTTGCAATAGGAAACAGCCCGAAACCCAAACACCACCTTCCATGGCTGCACTCCTGCATGAGATCATAGCTCCCAAAAAGTGCTTCAGGGAACGTGCAAGATTGCCACCTCAAAAAAAGCACTTGGGGGGGGGCAGCGATCTTGCATGGTGCCCCAAAATGATCATTTTGGGTCGTATTTCCCGGAAAAAGTGCAGCCCCAAATCACACAAGATTTCAGTGGCTGTTTTGACCACTGCCCTCTCACGAGGAAAAATGGGGTGTCCTGTTTTTTTCCAGGGCAGTTGACAGATATGGAATGTGTCCCTGAACTCTGATTATTCCTCTTGCTATCCTGGGTAGAGGGCTGTGTGTGTGTGTGTGTGTGTGTGTGTGTGTAGAAACTAGCCAGCTGTACAAAGGTAAAATATACATTTATTGCTCCACCCACTTTTCCTTCTCTGGCCCTGCTCACCACTGGAATATGACCCTTGAGTTTAAATACTCTTGATTTCAATGCAGGGCAGCATTTAATACAACTAATTGGAGGCAGATCCAGGCAGCCACTGCAGGCAGAGTCTTACTTACTTTGGCTTTTCTCCCCATCCTTCTCCCTTGAGCATTTCAGCCATTCTCAGACACAAGCATCAGATATTCGAGAACAAGGAGAAAAGTTGGCAGCATCCAACACGTAGATGTGCCTGTGATTATTCAGGTCTGCGTATGCCAGGAGATAGAGACAGAAAAGACACCAGGGAGTCTCTGTGTGATAGGAAGACTGTGAATATAGAATCGTAGAATTGTAGAGTTGGAAAGGACCTGGAGGGTTATCTATTCCAACCCCTGCAATGCCTGTTTCAGGACTGGATTTTAGGGTGCAGGAAAAAATGGTAGAGGGTATTTTGCCCCCTTAATTTGCCCTAGTGATCAACCTCTCTTGAATAATTTGTTTCTGTTAGTGACTAGGCTCTATCCTGGGGACACGGGTGGCGCTGTAAGTTAAACCACAGAGCCTAGGACTTGCCGATCAGAAGGTCGGCGGTTCGAATCCCCGCAACGGGTGAGCTCCCGTTCCTCGGTCCCTGCTCCTGCCAACCTAGCAGTTCAAAAGCACATCAAAGTGCAAGTAGATAAATAGGTACCGCTCTGGCGGGAAGGTAAACGGCATTTCCGTGCGCTGCTCTGGTTCGCCAGAAGCGGCTTAGTCATGCTGGCCACATGACCCGGAAGCTGTACGCCAGCTCCCTTGGCCAATAAAGCGAGATGAGCGCCGCAACCCCAGAGTCGGTCACAACTGGAGCTAATGGTCAGGGGTCCCTTTACCTTTACCTAGGCTCTATCCTATGAGCTGAGATTTAAACGGCTGCATGTAAGAGCTGCTTGCTAATCTTATTTCTGAATTATGCTTTGATCCCTGATATCTTTTTCCTATGGGAAGATTAAAGAGCCTTACGTGGTGCTCCCAGGAGGCCCCACGTCCAGAGACTATCCAGGCCGAGATCTGCTTAGCTTTAACAATACACCAGCAACCCATGCCCTCTGATCATAAAATGAGCCCTGCCATATCATAATGGTAGCTATGTTCTACCCTGACCCTGACCCAGTTTGTATAATTTATACCTTTATAAAATGCCTAAAGGTATGCTAGCGAATTACCAGCCCTGCAAATTGCCAATGTACGATTCTCACCCTCTGGGCTCGTTTTATATACCCATTCGTCGTCGCCCTCCCCCCCCGGACAAGTCAGGAGCAAATGTCACCAGGGGTTCATTCCTGTCTGTTTAGCAAGCAAAGACGTGCCTTGTTGAGGAACAATAAAAGTTAAGAACCTCTTCAGGACAAAACTTGGGCGTAATCAATTTCTTAAAAGCAAAAATACCTAAAACTAAAGAGATTTTGCGGTGTTTGTGTAAGCGCTGGCTGCACATGACTTAACATGCCACAGCCGTACTGAATGCCAGAGATAAATCTGTCTTGTTCTGCACAGATCATAGCAGCATGCCGTCTCCTTCCACCCGCTGTGCTCCCTATGCGTGTCTTCTTGTAGATCCGATGTCCATAACTTTCCTTTATTTCATTGTACACAATTGAGCGCAAACTGCCGCCTCTCCCAGAAAATAGACACATATCTGTTGCTGCTGCAAGCTGGCTTTTAGCTCCACAATGGCTCACCTCTCCAAAAGGGTATGAGAAATGAAAGTCTACCAGGCTTGCGTGTTAATAATAATAATAATAATAATAATAATGTAAACAGGTGGAACCTGCAACAAAACTGTTATGTATTCAGTGGTCTGCGTTTGCTTGAGCTTGAGTCTGGACTAAGGATTCTGAGCTCCTGTGTTCTGATTCGATACATGATGTCTAGTCACAGAACATTTCAGGATTTGGGCCTCTGCCATTGGCCCTTGAACTCTTGAGTCGTGATTTGCAGCTTGGAAGTTTAGACAGCCAATCACGTTGGGAGTGGGAGTGGCCCAGGCTTTCAGAAATGTATATAAGCAGTTCCTTTGCCCCGTGAGATAGTTCAACAAAGGTTCTTGCTGTTATCTTTGTTGGCTTTTTGCAGTATAGTAACGCTGCAGAGAGCTTGCTGGGGAGACCATGCATTATAAAGGGACTCAAAAAGTACTTAAAGAAGGTTTTAATTACAAAAACAAAAACTCCATTTACACTAAATACATCAAGCATGACCCAACCACCAACCCATCCCGCAGGGTAATGGGAGAGCTAGGTGCTGCTCCTTATGTACTACACAGCTTAATCAATACAACTCAGCAGCACCTGCTATGTTTCACAGCTGTAAAGCTGGGTCTCGTTATCTTGCTCTGGCCCTTGCTCTGGCCCCTTAAAGACATACACATTGGGTGGAACAATGATGAACCTTTACATTTAAAGAAACCATTCAACAATCTTTGTGTCTTGCCTCGTGGGAACCCACTTACACTTCAAAAACATTGCAGTACGGGTGGTCCTGCTCAGTGTTCCAGCTGTGCCTCTTCCAGGATACTCCATTCAATTCCCATGAACCCCTCCCAGTGTGGTGTAGTGGTTCAGAGCAGTGGACTTGTAATCTGGTGAACTGGGTTTGATTCCCTGCTCCTCCACATGCAGCTGCTGGGTGACCTTGGGCTAGTCACACTTCTCTGAAGTCTCTCAGCCCCACTCACCTCACAGAGTGTTTTTTGTGGGGGAGGAAGGGAAAGGAGAATATTAGCTGCTTTGAGACTCCTTAGGGTAGTGATAAAGCGGGATATCAAATCCAAACTCTTCTTCTTCTTCTCCCTACCCATTTTCTGATTTCCTACCGCCCAACAAAACACTCGCCATTCCGTGGCCACTGAGCATTCTCAGTCCCTGTTGGGCTATTTGGGGTGATTCTTTTGTCTTCTTTATTTCATACCTCTAAAGAGTTTTTTCTTCTTCTGCAAGCCTTAGTTTCGCTGAGCATACTGATGCCTACACAGCTGATGTAACTCAAAAACCCTGATTTTGCTCTTGGTGTGTGTATGATATTAGTTACTAACTTCCGGGGGCGGCGCGAACGGCAATGGCGGTCCTCTTCTAACCGGGAAGAGGAGGCTCCGCAGACACCGGGTCGTCCGCTACGGCGAAGCGGAGACCCACTTTGGAAAACCACAGGCGGCAAGAGCCTGTGGCCTTGAGGCTCGGTGGGCGCCAAAAGCGACCCTCCAAACGTCAAAGGAACCCCGTAAGGGGCTCCGGAGCGTGGAGGGGGGTGGCGGCGCTGTGAGCCGTTTCGCAATCTGCGGAGCGAAGCCGCGCTGCTGCTGCCGGTGAGCGCTGATCCCTTTTCCTGTGAAATTTGGATCCGGAATTAAAATCAACCTATTCGTGAGTAAAGACTGAATCACTTTAAATTAGAGATTAAAAGCTGAATTAAAAGATTTGAACTTGGCCGAGAGCGGAGAGACGTGGAAACAGGAAGTCCGTCTTCCGCTGCCATTGAACTTGAAAAAGCAAAGAGCTGGAGGAGTGGAGGCTGAAAAAAGAACTTTTAACTTTACTGATCTAAGCATCCACTGAACCTGCAATCTAAAGTAAAGACTTTAAGTTAATGATTTGGAATTACCATTTGTATTTGACTTTCCTTCCTTTATTGGATTACAATTAAAAGGTGAAACCCAGGGTCCGGAGCTGCCTGAGCTTTGAGAGACTGAGCTGTCAGTACTGCAGATTTGGATACTGTATATTGGAACTTGCAACAATCTGAGGGTATTTAGACCTTCTAACTTGAAACATTTTTTTGGAGACCAGTAAGCACTGTTTGTAACAAAGTGATTATTAATATCAACTCTGCTAAATATTTGTACTTGAAGGTTCTTGGACATTAAATTAGACTCTGAAAGACATTTTAAGCTCCCTCTAGAGGATTGGATTAAAACAGTGACTTTACATTTACTTTCGATTCCCTGGCTGTTTGCTTCCTCTGGGCCTTTCTATTCCCATGGGAATAACTCAGTGTGACCTTGACTGATAGATAACGTTGGAATGAGTGGCACAAGAAGAAGAGGAAGAGTTAGACAAACAACTTTGACAACTCTAACCTCAGCCCCACAGACACGCAGATCATCTGTACCTACTTTGCCTTCAGAAGTAGAAGAAGTTGCCTCGTCACAGGCAAAAGAGGGAGAAATAGAGCAGTTACAATTGGAAGATATGGCCTCAGGAGCATCTGCTTCTATTTTAGATAAAATTTTTGAAAAATTGGAAGCTTTGGACAAGAAAGCAGATGAGCAAACAGCAAAGATTGACCAAAATACAGAATGCCTAAATAAATTAACTGTACAAGTGGCACAGAACACACAGGCAATTGGACAGTTGACGGAGGCCACAGCAGAAAATCGGAAATTGGCTGAGGACACCAGACAAAAATTAGAAAATTTAGAACAAGAGGTAAGACCACTCACCAAACAAGTTGGGGAACATCAGATTTATCTTTCTATGATAGAACTGCGAAATCGTGAGAATAATTTGAGGATTAGGTCGCTACAAGAGGCAGAAGAAGGAAATCTAGCTGAGTTCTTAACCAAAGAATTCTCCAAGTTCTGGAATTTGGAGGAAAAGGACTTTAAAATTGTGTCAGCTTTCAGACTTGGAAGATTTATAAAGAAGGAGAGGCCCAGAGACTGTTTGATAACATTGAGATCAAAGGAGGAAAGGGACAAGATTTTGGGCCTACACTACGGAAAGTCACTGGACATTCTGGACAGAAGAATTGAAATTTACAAAGATATTCCTAGACAACTGTTGGACCTTAGAGCCGCCTATTCTGAACTTGCCAAATTATTAAGGAGCAACGCAATTGCATTTAGGTGGGAATTCCCCCAAGGAATATCCTTTACCTTTAGAGGGAGAAAGGTCAAAATTAGAACATTGGAAGAGAGAGACAAATTTCTGTCTTCATACGGAGAGGACCTTCAAAAAGGAATTGAACTACCTCCTGAGCCTGGGGCAACGCCAGTACCAGCACCAGCACCTGTGGAACCTGAAGATCCTGTGAACAAGATACCACCCCTGGAAAAATAACCAGATTAATTCAGGATGTCTCTGCAACTGTTGAGCTGGAATATAAATGGCTGTAATATTCCGGAAAAAAGGAAGAAAATATTTCATATATTAAAAAAAGAACAATTGGACATTATATGCCTACAGGAAACACATGTGACAAGGCTCCACAGAAAAGTGTTAATAAATAAAAGATTGGGCCAGGAATTTATATCTTCGGACAAAGTCAAAAAGAGAGGTGTGGTGATATACGCAAAAGAGAGCCTGTCACCCAAATTCTTATTTAAAGATGAACATGGAAGAATTTTGGCTATTGAGATACAACACCAAGGAGAGAAATTGTTGATATTAGGAATCTATGCACCTAACGAAGGGAAATCGGAATTTTACAAGAAGCTGCATGAGACTATGCTGGATTATCTGGACTACAACAACATCATAATGATGGGAGATATGAATGGGGTCGTATCAACTAACATGGACAAGTCACAAAGTCAAAATGTTACAAAAGACGGCAGACTACCTAAAACTTTTTTTGAAATGACAGACAATATGGACTTGATCGACATCTGGAGGACAAAGAACCCACTAGGAAGAGAGGGAACATTCTTTTCTGAAGCCCAACTGACCTGGACAAGAATCGACCAAATATGGATATCTAGAGGCCTGGCACCTAAGGCCAGAAAAGTGGAAATCTGCTCAAAGACCTGCTCCGACCATAACGCAGTTAAGATGGATATGACACTACTACCAACCGGATCCTTTAGATGGAAGATGAATGACAATTTGTTCAGAGATCAGGAAATTATCAAGAAGGCCCAAAAAGTTCTGAAGGATTACTTTGAGATAAATATGAACACTAAGGTGGAAAAAAGAATCGTCTGGGACGCAAGTAAAGCTGTAATGAGGGGATTCTTGATACAACAGAATGCCGTAAAGAAAAGGATACAAAATGAGAAAAAAGATAAGATCCTGGATAAAATAAAAGAATTAGAGAAGAAGTTAAGATCAAATCCGAAGTCACAGCCAACTCTGAGAGAAATTAAACTTTATCAAACACAATATTCTAAATTGATAAATCAGGAAATAGAATGGAAGGTTAAATTAATGAAACAAAAAACGTTTGAGTCGGCGAATAAATGTGGAAAACTGCTAGCTTGGCAGTTGAAGAGGAGACAAAGATTAAATACGGTAACAAACTTAGAGGTTGAAGGAAAAAACATTCAGAATCCTGTGGACATTAGAAAGTGTTTTCAGAGATACTTCAAAAAATTATACACCCAAGGGCCGCAAGACGAAGTTGAGATTAAACAATTTTTGGCAAAAAATGGACTATCCAAACTGTCACAAGAAAATAGGACAATCCTGAATTCTAAAATAACACGACAGGAGATTGAACAAGCCATTCAGAACATGCAACTGGGCAAATCTCCAGGGCCAGATGGGCTGACCTCCAAGTATTATAAGACATTAAAAGACTACTTGATACAACCTTTGATGGAGGTCAGCAATGAAATTTTGGAGGGAAAGAGGGCACCGGAGTCGTGGAAGGAAGCGTTTATCACATTAATACCAAAGACGGAAGCTGAAAAGACACAACTCAGGAACTATCGTCCCATCTCCCTTTTAAATGTGGATTACAAAATATTTGCAGACATTTTGGCAAGTAGACTTAAAAAAGTTTTAAATGAAGTAATCCATAAGGACCAGGCAGGCTTTCTCCCAGGTAGACATTTGTTTGCTAATACAAGGAACATTATTGACATTTTGGAACTTTTGCAAACAGATATAAGTACAAAAGCAGTTTTAATTTTTATAGACGCGGAGAAGGCCTTTGACAACATCTCCTGGAAATTTATGATGGGAAACTTAAAAGAGATGGGAGTGGGACGGGGTTTTGAGAATGGGATTGAGGCGATATATTCAGAGCAGAAAGCTAAACTGATAGTTAATAATGTGGTTACAGAAGAGTTTAAAATTGAAAAAGGAACACGACAAGGTTGCCCTATCTCCCCTTTGTTATTCATTTCGGTCCTGGAAGTGCTATTGAATATGATTAGAGGGGACCGGTTGGTGGAAGGAAGTCAGGTCGGACAGAAACAATATAAACTAAAAGCTTTTGCAGATGACCTGGTTTTGACCTTGCAGGAGCCAGAGTCTAGTACGAAAAGAGTATTACAACTGATTAATGATTTTGGTCGGGTGGCTGGATTTAAATTAAATAAACAGAAAACTAAGGTTTTGGGGAAAAATTTGACAGATACAGAGTCAGAACGGTTTCAGAAAGAGACAGAACTTAATGTGGTTAAAAAAGTAAAATACCTAGGGGTAAACATAACAGCAAAAAATCTAAGTCTTTTTAAGGATAATTATGAAAAATGCTGGGCAGAAATTAAGAGAGACTTAGATAGTTGGTCAAAATTGAAACTTTCTTTGTTGGGCCGAATTGCTGCTATCAAGATGAATGTATTGCCAAAGATGTTGTTTTTGTTTCAAATACTTCAGGTTTTGGACAAGACGGAGTGCTTTCAGAAGTGGCAAAGAGATATTTCTAAGTTTGTCTGGCAGGGCAAAAAGCCCAGAATTAAGTTTAAGATATTAACCGATGCGAAAGAAAGAGGGGGCTTTGCCCTGCCAGATCTAAAGTTGTATTATGAGGCCGCAGCGTTCTGCTGGCTAAAAGACTGGCTACTTCTTGAAGACACTGACGTGTTGGATTTGGAAGGGTTTAACAATGCTTTTGGATGGCATGCATATTTATGGTATGACAAGGTTAAAGCAAATAAGGCCTTTAAGAACCATATTGTCAGAAAATCACTGTTTAATGTCTGGACAAAATATAAAGACTTGCTGGAAAATAAAACTCCAAGGTGGCTTTCACCTTTGGAAGCTAAGGCCCGAAAAAGACCCAATATGGAGGCTAAATGGCCTAAATATTGGGAAATATTAGAAAAAGATGGAGACAATTGGAAATTGCAGAGTTTGGAGAAAATGAAGGATAAAGTGCGAGACTGGTTACATTACGCTCAGATTAAAGAAGTTTTTAAAAATGACAAGAAATTAGGGTTCCAGGTGGAGAAATCGAAACTAGAAACAGAATTGTTAGAACCAAAGACTAAGGTACTTTCAAGGATGTATAACTTGCTGTTAAAATGGAACACACAAGATGAAATGGTTAAATCGGCTATGATAAGGTGGGCACAGGACATTGGGTATAATATTATGTTTGAGGACTGGGAAAGGTTGTGGAGTACTGGATTGAAATTTACTGCATGCAATGCTTTGAAAGAAAATGTAATGAAAATGATATATAGATGGTATATGACCCCAGTCAAACTTGCAAAAATTTACCACCTGTCTGATAATAAGTGTTGGAAATGTAAAGAGTGTGAAGGAACATTTTTCCACCTCTGGTGGACTTGCCCTAAAGTGAAGGCGTTCTGGGAAATGATTTATAATGAACTGAAAAAGGTATTTAAATATACCTTCACTAAGAAACCAGAGGCCTTTCTTTTGGGTATTGTCGGCCAAGGGGTGGTAAAGAAGGACCGGACATTTTTTATGTATGCAACAACAGCAGCAAGGATACTACTTGCAAAGCACTGGAAAGCTCAAGATCTACCCACACTGGAAGAATGGCAGATGCAACTGATAAGACTACATGGAACTGGCTGAGATGACCGGCAGAATTCGTGACCTGGGAGAAGAGAAGATAGAGGAGGATTGGAAGAAATTTAAGAATTATTTACAAAAGCATTGTAATTTGAGTGAATGTTAAGCAGGATGCTAGACCATAAATAATGGAGCACCACTAACCTAGATGATTTAAGATAATAAGTGAGATTGAGAAAATATAAACTTTATTGAGAATTATAAGATTATAAAGACATAAATGAGATATAAGAATGCAAATAAGATAATAAATTGCTGGTAAAAAGTTATAATGATGAAAGTGGGAGCGGGAGATGTGAGGAAGTCCAAAGAAAATGTGAAATTATGTTAAGATTTGTTATACTGTTCATTATGTTCATTTTTATTGTAAACCCCAATAAATATTTTTCAAAAAAAAAAAAAAAAGATATTAGTTACACTAAAACTGCTTCAGCAAAATCAGCTCATGTTTAATGTCCAGCATAGACCAGCTGCAGGTGAGACATGAGATTGAACATACACCCATAAGGTTTTGGTCTGTACCGAAACAGTAATATGTAAAGGTGATTTGGTTTCCTTGTTCGATCATCCTCCATAGCGTCTGGTAGCTTGACATACAGAAAATAGCCAGGGAATCTTTCCACTGAATGGGGATGAATGTTTTCACATGTCTGTGGGACATGCTGCTGTTTATAAACCTTTGCTACAGGGACAAAATGAGAAGTTCGCAATCCTATAAGGGAGGTTTCCGATGCCCAGTGACTGGATGAGGCAACTCCGTTATCCTCTGACCTGCAAACTTTTTTCTTGACTTCAGCTTGCCATGAATCCTGCGCTACTTGCTGGGGCCCACACGCTAACAATTGCTTTACCTGCAAAGACCCGTCTGACGTGTTACGGGAAGGTTCCTGCGTTGCGAGTTGTGGTACAGGGTTCTACATCCAGGATGGTGTTTGCAAAGGTAAAAAAGCTTCAAGCTCTCTAGTGGCCTTCATTTGTTTTTTTTCTTCTGCAGAGTTCTTCGAGTGAAACTGGTATCCATTTTTGTGTTTCACATTTTGGTAGGAGTCTCTTGGGGGGGGGGGTTTGCTTCCTTTAGAGCAGGGGTGGGAAATTTCCTAGGAGTCCTTTATGGGCTGCCAGAACATTTTACCTAAACCATGTCTGTCCTGCTCATCAGCTGACATCTCTGGTGGCAGCGTCCACATATGGAGAGAGCCAGTGGATTCACGACAATGAGGACACACCCTCGGTTCTCTTCAGCGCCTCCACATGCAAAGTGACAGTCAGTGAAATGCCATTCCCTCAGTGAAACTCTTTATCCAAGCTATGAGGAGTTCTCCAACATTGTATTGGTATAGGTTTAAGGGCTGGGGGGAATCTCCCTGAACTTCAGAAATTAATGTCAGGGTTTCAATTAATATGGGACGCGGGTGGCACTGTGGGTTAAACCACAGAGCCTAGGACTTGCCGATAAGAAGGTCGGTGGTTCGAATCCCTGCAGCAGGGTGAGCTCCCGTTGCTCGGTCCCTGCTCCTGCCAACCTAGCAGTTTGAAAGCACATCAAAGTGCAAGTAGATAAATAGGTACCGCTCCGGCGGGAAGGTAAACGGCGTTTCCGTGCACTGCTCTGGTTCGCCAGAAGCAGCTTAGTCATGCTGGCCACATGACCTGGAAGTTATACGCCGGCTCCCTCAGCCAATAAAGCGAGATGAGCGCCGCAACCCCAGAGTCGGCCACGACTGGACCTAATGGTCAGGGGTACCTTTACCTTTACCTTCAATTAATGGGCATTTGATTAATATGGATTAAAGGGCAGAACTGTTCCAGATAGGGAATTCCTGGGCTGGCTTATGCAAATCAGCCCGGTTGGCTGGGTGAAGAGCAAACCTGTTAGCATGACAAAAGGTGTTGATTAACCCAGTGCAGGATTTACGTATAAGCTAAGCAAGCTATAGGTTAGGGCCCCACTTTCTTGGGGGGTGGGCAAAAAAATTCAAGGACAAAAAAACCTGGATGCACATTTCCAAAACATAAGATGAAAAACAAATAAAATAAAACCTACATACAGCAACAGTGTTTTGAGTTGTGTAAGCTCCTATGATGTAAGTAATGGGCCCCCAATCATTTTAAGCTAGTGCTTAATAATTATTTTGCTATTAATATACTTCTTCTTAATTGTATTTCGCTATTAATAAACTTCTTAATAGTATTTCAGTTCAACAATTACTTTGATAAAATACATACGTTGTTATGTGCAAATGGCTGTAGATACCTATTAGGTCCATAAATTAGCATACATTCAACACACACAAAAACAGCGACAATTTGTTGTTGACAAAGGACAGCTGGACATATAAAGGGCCCCATTGCCTTCAGTAGCTTAGGGCCTCATCAAATCTAAATCTGGCCCTGGATGAGCCATTGGGGGGGGGGACCTGTTACCAAGGCGATGGGGTGTATGTTTGAGGGGACAGGAAAAGGGTTTCTGGGAAGAAGAGGCAGGAGGGAGAGCTAAGATCCATCTTTGGAAGAGGCTGACTGCAGGCAGCTTGCTCTGTTGCCTCTTGGAATGACCATGCCATAAGACCTAGACTCCCTCCATGCACACTAAAGGTGTAAATAGGTGAAGAAACTATTTTTCTTAAAGTGCGACAGTCTCTGTCACCTATTCAATTCCCCAAAGGAGCATAGACCCTGTGTGAGTGTCTGGGACCCCATGGGCTCGTGCCATCGCTCGGCAGAGACTGGGCCCCAACTTTTGTAACAGTATTTTCCCTCCACTCTTCTTTATTCTCTGCTTTCCTTCCACATTTCCCTTCTGTGTGTGTTTTTTTTAATTACACCAACAGCAGTCTTTAGTCCCCATAATGCTGAAAAATTGCACAACTGGAAATCAACTGTTGGCAAGGTCTGTTCCTGAACCTTCCCCACAAGTGGTCTTGTGCAATTTGAAAATATGTTCCTTTATGCTTTCATTGCTGCTCAGCAATCAAGACAACCTCCAATCTTTCAGCATCTGATTATAACAACCAAGTCCTCTTTAAAAAGGAGTGGCGTTTTTAGTACCGGCAATGTATGCTATCGGGCATGTCTGTCCTCAGCCGAGAAATCAACCCTTTCACCCAGATAATGTTATGATTATGGTCTGTCTAAGCAAGGATTCCTTGCACACAGGCGTCTTGGGTTTCAGGACTACCTATCCCTGGGGCAGAAGTGGAAAGCAAGAGGGATTGTTGCAGTTGCAGAGATTGCTGGCAAAAACCACAGTTGCCAACTTCTTCACTGGGCTTGCTTCTTTAGCTCTTTCAACTCTGGCTGGAAGGAAAGCAGCTGGGGGTGGGCAGAAAACCCAAAAACGTCCAGCGAGGAAGGGATGAGCACTCCTCACAGGGTGGCCGCTTACGCATTGTCAAAAAGGGAAGGCACCAATTTGCATTGCATTGCATATGTTAATTTATGTTATATGTTAATTTATATGGTACATCTCCCCATAGTTGGGAAGGCTGACCAGGTGATCTGAGTGCTTGCTCAGTCTGCTCTCCAGGTGTTACCTGTTGACACAGGGATGCGGGTGGCGCTGTGGTCTAAACCACTGAGCCTCTTGGGCCTGCCGATCAGAAGGTCGGTGGTTCGAATGCCTGTGATGGAGTGAGCTCCCATTGCTCTGTCCCAGCTCCTGCCAACCTAGCAGCTTGAAAGCACACCAGTGCAAGTAGATAAATAGGTACCGCTGTAGTGGGAAGATAAACAGCATTTCCATGCACTCTGGTTTCCGTAATGCTGTATTGTTTTTAACACTCGATTGGCAGCTGCCCAGAGTGGCTGGGGAAACTCAGCCAGATGGGTGGGGTATAAATACTACTACTATTACTACTACTACTACTACTACTACTACTACTACTAATATATGTGGGTGGGTGGTGCTGTGGTCTAAACCACTGAGCCTCTTGAACTTGCCAGTTGGAAGGTCGGCGGTTCGAATCCCCATGATGGGGTGAGCTCCCATTGCTCTATCCCAGCTCCTGCCAACCTAGCATTTCGAAAGCAGGCCAGTGCAAGTAGATAAATAGGTACCGCTGTGGCGGGAAGGGAAACGGCGTTTCCATGCAGTCTGGTTTCCATCACGGTGTCCCGTTGCGCCAGAAGCGGTTTAGTCATGCTGGCCGTATGACCTGGAAAGCTGTGTGTGGACAAACATGGCCCCCTTGGCCTGAAAGTGAGATGAGTGCCACAACCCCATAGTCACCTTTGACTGGACCTAACCGTCCAGGGCTCCTATACCTTTACCTTACCTGTTGATAGACTGCTGCAAACCTCCCTGTCCCCTGCTCTCCCTTCTGAGGGGGGGGGGTCTTTATCTTTCAGTTGGATTCGGACTGGGCAGCCCTTCCAACAGAGGGCGCCTTCAAACCCAAGGCAAACCCCTGACAGGCCTTGAAATGGAGGTGTGTCCTACGCCAAATGCCTTTTGCTTCTCCATTAGTTTATATTGCAACCTGCTCCTGCTGTTTTGTAGCTATTTAATAGGGTTGATTTGGGTTGGTCCTTAAAAATGTTTTACTCTCCAGGGCTAATCAGATAGCCCTTGGCATGTGCCTATAAAACCTCTGGAGCAACAAGCCTAAATTAAACGTTAGGAAGAACTTTCTGACGGTAAGAGCTGTTTGAGAGTGAAACAGTCTCCCTTGGAAGGTGGTAGACTGTCCTTCTTTGGAGGTTTTTTTTTTAAAAAAATATTTAACATAATTGTTACAAAATATAAGCAAAATATTGCAAATACATACATATAGTTCAAATAAGCACATATATATGAAAAAGGGAAAAAAGATAAAAAAGAAGATAAGAAAAAAGAAAGAGAAAAAAGAATTAGAAAAGTTGGAAGAATTTCTTCCGAGTTTATTCTACAAATATCTCAATATGAAAATAGTAATAAAATTTCATTGATTGACTTCCATCGCTTACACTCCACTTCCTATATACATTTTATGCAAAACTGTATCTGTTATTCCATATTTTTCCCATACAATCTCACAGTAATATTCTAATCAATAGGTTTTCTAAATCTTTCCTAAATCTATTCTAAACGCAACCAATAACTTACATTTAATCCTTGTCTACATAAATAAATTAAAAATGATTTGATAAGACAAAGAACAAAAAAATATAATCCAGAAACAATGGAAATGTTTAAATGATTACTTCCTTGGAGGTTTTTAGCAGAGAGGTTGGATGGCCATCTGTCATGGTTGATTTTGTTGAGATTCTTGCATTGCGGGGGGTTGGACCAGATGATTCTTGGGGTCCTTTCCAACCCTACATGTGGCCTTCAACATGCTTGACCCCCCTCCTTTTTGGGGGGGGAAGGGTCATGGCAGTTCTAACTGGATGTGACCAGCTTGGTGAGCCCTGCTTTACCTCCCTGTCAGGGAACTGCCATCGGCTCAGGGGCGAGAGGGGAAAAGCCGGATGGATTACAGAGAGCCCCCAAAGATCGTGGGAAGCAGCACCTCCTCAGCGGAGGAGAGTAACCATGCCTCCAGTGGAGAGGAGCTTCAGGGCTCGGAGGAGGCGAGGCGGTGCCAGGACACCTTGCCTGGGCAAAGCGGGGAGGAGAGAGGTCCTCCGTTACCCACGCCCTCCCTGCGCAGTAGGCTTCCGCGCAGAGAGGGGAAGCGCAGACTGGGCGTCAAGAAACTACTCTGCTGGGGAAGGTTTAAGGACCGCCCACTCACAGATTCTGCCAATGAATGAGCAAGACACGGAATAGAGGCACTCTGCATAGTGAAGGTTTTTTTGGCACCAGTAACAAGGCTTTACAACAGACCAGGGAGGCATTTGCCTGATTGCTCTCGAGCAACCCCCTGATACCCTTACACTCCCCTTTGGAAAACACCCTGAAATTTATGGTATGTGGCTCTTGTGCTTTATTAATAGTGTAAATATTTATAAAATAATTTATATGACCCTTCTTTGGTCATATAGCCCACCCAAAACGGCTTATGGTATCATTAATAAATTTTAAAAGCCACACACGGTGTAAAAAACTCACAATAGCAGCATTATTAAGAGCCATCTAAAAACCTGTTGTGACAAGTAGATGGAATTGACACCATATTTGAAATTCCCCTTCTTAAAATAAGGCCCTGAGAGGATGCCCTGCTCTTATTTAAGGGGGGGGGGAGAACATTCTGGAAAAGGAGGGATTTTTAAAACCCCTGAAAATTCTGCAGCGTTGAGACTATGTACACCAAATGTGACACGACTTTTCTTGCCTTTTCCCTCCCTTTGCCTGTTGCAACTCACGACTCATATTCTTGCCTTTGTTAGTCTGCAATGAGACCTGCGGTAAATGTTACTCAGACCGGCCCAGATGCTCAGCCTGTGCTCCGGGTGGACTTTTGCACGGCGGGGACTGCGTGTCGGAATGCCCCAGCGGCTACTACGCAGACAGTTCTCAAAGATGCAGAGGTGAGGCTTGCTTTTAATTATTTATTTCATTTATAGGCTTGCATCCTGCGTGGTCATCAAAAGAGCCCAGGCGGCGAAGGCAGCCCATCCATTAAACACAATCGACGGCGGTTGAGCCCTGTGTCAGAAAAGCCCTACGTAAACAAGAATAGTCTCAAAATGGGCATCTGAAGCAAAGCATTGGTGGTGTTTGCTTCCTTGTAATAGAAAGGAGTCCCACAACCTAAGCACGGGGGCATTAAATGCCCTCTGTCTTGCAGATGCAAGGCGGACGTCACGTTGCAGCCTAATTTGTGCCTCTCTGTCTGAATGTAAAGATTAGATTTACGATACGATATGATATGATATGATAATCTTTCTTGTCATTGTCCCATACAGAACAACGAAATTGACAAAATCTACATCAGACATTCAAAAACCAGTAAGCCTGCTATCCCAGCCATCCCAGCCTGGTTAGCCCCCTAAAAACTCTGATACCCCATAATTAAATACAATATACTCCCATAGAGACTACCTTACACTGTGTTTACATGGCACTGTCAGCAGGAAAATGTAAAGATGTTTTTTGTGTGTGTTTATCTATTGATACAGACACACACACACACACACACACACACACACACACAGAGAGAGAGAGAGAGAGAGCACTGTTTGCAGTAACCTTTCCAGTGACCGCTGGGAGATGTTAAAGTTACTGATCTGATTCTGTTGGAGATTTATTCATGCACACAGCTGTTGCGTTATATTGTTGTTCTGTATGATTGTATTTTTATTGTTTGCTGTTGTAAGCTGTCCCGAGGATGCTAATGAGCACCGAAGGGTAGGGAATACATTTTAGAAATGGATAATAATAATTACAAAGTGAGCCTTTGCTTTTTTAAATAAATAAATAAATAAATACTTGAGCCATTTCTAAATTGCAGGAAGATGCTAAAGGCTTTATAGCTATGCAGGATAAACAGCCGTCAAATCCAAGTTGGGCCATCTTTCTGGGGGAAATGAGAGCAGTCACTCAGACACAGACATTTAGGTGATTCTTTTAGCGTTCTTTCATTGGTGTTCTCAGCCTTTCAGACTTTTATGTCAATCCAACAGCTCACCGTGGAATAGGGCTTCTCAGATTTCTGACAGCTCGGCAATTTAGGCTGCCATCACCTGCATGCTTACCTGGGTGCAAGTCCCTTTGAACGCGGTGCGGGGCCGACCTTTGAGCAAAGGAATATTCCACTCAAAACTGTATCAAGTCTACAATGGAAATAATGATTTACACTTCTGTTTGTCGCTTGATCAGCTGTCGGTCACTCAGTTTCTTCGTTACGGTGAATGGCCGGCATTCAAAAAAGAAACTTTGCGCAAGTATATAAAATAGTGTCGAAGAAACAAACTAGAGACCCATAACAATAAAGTTATTAGTGACTGTATTATAAAATTCTGGGCACAGAGAACAGTGTAATAAGCTTACTAAAATCAATCCCTGGAGAGTTTTACCCGCAGCAACACAATATTTAGCCACCCTGGAAGAGGAGAATGCATTCTGAGCCGAAAGAATTAAGAAAGCATAAAAATGCATTTGATCATCCTGGGAATTCACATAAAAAGGGTTCAGTAAAAATCTTACATATATCATGATAAAAGGAACAATGCAGAAGAACGTGATCTATCGATTCTGCCTCTTTGTTATTCACAGAGGCGTTTAAGTTGACAGTAGGGGATTTCTTTTTTCTTTTCTTCCTTTTTTTTTGGAAACTCCCTTCCAGAACTGCTGATGAAAGAACATTTAAATGCAGCAGAGTAAAGGCTCTGTGATGTTTTCGAACAGAGAGATTGAAATCTGGGCATCCCCTCCCGATTGCAAGGACAGAAGCTCAGAACAGTGCTTGACTGATTTGCCTGAGGTGAAGAACAAAATGGTACCCCGTTCCATTCTATGTTCAGAAGTTGCCTGGCTGTTGAGTCTTATTTAAACACCGGGACCTGAGGGCTAACTTAGCAGGCCATGTGGTGCACACAGTGCTGACCTTTAAAGCCCTAAACGGCCTTGGACCAGTATACCTGAAGAAGCATCTCCACCCCCATCGTTCTGCCCATACTCTGAGGGCCTTCTGGCGGTTCCCTCACTGCGAGAACGGAGGTTACAGGGAAACAGGCAGAGGGCCTTCTTGGTAGTCATGCCCTCCCGTCAGATTTCAAGGAAATAAACAACTACAGTGGTACCTTGGGTTAAGAACTTAATTCGTTCTGGAGGTCTGTTCTTAACCTGAAACTCTTCTTAACCTGAGGTACCACTTTAGCTAATGGGACCTCCCACTGCTGCTGCTGCTGCGGCACCACCGCACGATTTCTGTTCTCATCCTGAAGCAAAGTTCTTAACCCGAGGTACTATTTCTGGGCTAGCAGAGTCTGTAACCTGAAGCGTCTGTAACCTGAAGCATCTGTAAGCCGAGGTACCACTGTATATGACTTTCAGAAGACATCTGAAGGCAGCACTGCATAGGGAAGTTTTTAATGTTTGACTGTGTTTGACTGTGGTTTTATAATTTCTTGGAAGCCACCCTGAGTGGCTAGGGCAACCCAGTCAGATGGGTGGTATATAAATAATAATATTATTATTATTAATTAGCATTATTAGCATTATTTTCTTCGACACCTTACTGCCCCTGCCCCCCACCCCCAGCATCTGAGATGGATACATCATCCTCTGTAATAGCATGGCTGGCTCTACAAATAACTTCCTGCGGTTAGAGAAAGATTCCTCCATTTGCAGATTCTCTTGACAATCAGTCAATTTAGCCTCTAGCTATCCCATGATCCAGGTCTCGTCCCCTCCCTTCTCCTTTCCTTTAGGCAACTCGTTCACTCTCTCAGCCCTATGGGGAACACCAGTGACCTACTTCATAGAGCGGTTAAGAGGAAAGGAAATCATTTGTATGTTAAAAGTTCCAAGCACACACACACACACACACACACACACACACACACGTTGGACTCAAGGCAATGCTATTTGTGGAAAGTCAGACCTGTGCTTTTAATTTTCCTGAATCTATAGAGCAGGCATGCTCAGCTTTGGGGTCCACCAAGCTGAAGGTGTCCCGGCAGTCTGGTTGGAATTCGCTAAAGCTTCTAGTTTTGCTGAGGCTGGAGGGGAGAGACAGCTGTCAAGCCTTGACTATAAAGATTAGTTTTCAAGCAGTGATATGAGGAGCCAAAGCATCCCATACCAAAACAAAACAAAACAAAACAGGCCAGTGAAATCAGGACTATCAAACTCCAAGTTCCTAACTCGTCTGCCAGCAGATGCTTCCTTTTATAGGAGCTGCTGAGAGACAAGGAGGGCCTTTTCTGTGGTGGCTCCCCATCTGCGGAATGCTCTCCCCAGAGCCATCATTACATATCTTTAGGCCAGGCGAAAACATTCCTAATCACTCAGGCCTATGGACATTAAATCATTTGTGGTCTGTTAAATGTGGGTGGGAGGGCTGTTATTATGATTATTTTATTATGATGCTGTGTATTGTATTTTTAGCATTATGCAGCATAAATTATGTTCTTAATGTACACTGCCTTGGGATATTTGAATAAATAAATCAAATTAATAATAATAATAATAATAAATAATAATAATAATAATAATAATTTATTTATACCCCGCCCAGCTGGCTGGGTTTCCCCAGCCACTCTGGGCGGCTTCCAACAGAACACTAAAATACAATAACCTATTAAACATTAAAAGCTTCCCTAAACAGGGCTGCCTTCAGATATCTTCTAAAAGTTAACAGATAACAACAACAACAACAATTAGGAATGCAACAATTAGGAATGCATCTGTTGTGTTTCATGTTGGCTGATAGTCACTGGCCTGATCTGTCCCATTTGGGGGCGGATTTTTTTGGGGGGGGAATACATAAAAAGTTTGCGCAAATTGCATGCATCATTATATGTAACACTGTACACATTTTTGTATGCGTTTTCCCAAAACATGAATTTGGTTCCCTAGCTGGAACTAAAACAAGGAAGGTCAACTGGCCTCAGGTGGATAGAGCAGGAGCTCAACGAGCCCTTAGGAAGCTCAACAATTCCAGCCACCAGAAAGTGATCATTTAAAGCACCATAAATTGCTTTACGTGGATAAATTCACTAATGCGGTCAATAAAAGAAATAGTATTCAGTAAGTACGCAAGTGGCGCTGTGGTCTAAACCACTGAGCCTCTTGGCCTTGCTGATCAGAAGGTCAGCGGTTCGAATCCCCACAACGGGGTGAGCTCCTGTTGCTCGGTCCCTGCTCCTGCCAACCTAGCAGTTCGAAAGCACGTCAAAGTGCAAGTAGATAAATAGGTACTGCTCTGGTGGGAAGGTAAACAGCGTTTCTGTGCACTGCTCTGGTTTCGGTGTTCCATTGCGCCAGAAGCGGCTTAGTCATGCTGGCTACATGACCCGGAAAAACTGTCTGCGGACAAACACTGGCTCCCTCAGCCTGTAAAGCGAGATGAGTGCTGCAACCCCAAAGTCGTCTGCGACTGGACTTAACTGTCAGGGGTTCTTTATCTTTACCTTTTATGCCTCTGAATGTCGGTTGCTGGAAACCTCAGGAGGAGAGAGTGGTTGCTGTGCCCAGTCTTTCTTTTTGTGGGTTTCCTACAGGTATATGGTGAGCTAGGCCTGATCCAGTAGGATTCTCCTTAGGGTTCTGAAATGTGGAAGAAAAGACAGTGGTACCTTGGGTTAAGTACTTAATTCATTCCGGAGGTCTGTTCTTAACCTGAAACTGTTCTTAACCTGAAGCACCACTTTAGCTAATGGGGCCTCCTGCTGCTGCCGTGCCACCAGAGCACGATTTCTGTTCTCATCCTGAAGCAAAGTTCTTAACCCGAGGTACTATTTCTGGGTTAGCGGAGTCTGTAACCTGAAGCATCTGTAACCTGAAGCGTATGTAACCCGAGGTACCACTGTATACGGGAAGGAAACAGTGTGGCTGGGTGGAATAAGAGTCAAGTATGTCCCGTTTACAAACTTCCTCTGTTCCTTCTTTACCAGCTTGCCACCGCTCCTGTACCAGCTGCGTCGGACCTTTGTCTACTCAGTGTGCTTCCTGTTCCTTTCCCCTAGCCCTGCGCCGGGGTCAGTGCCTTTCTGCATGCGGAGAGGGCTTTTACCAGCACCACACCATCTGCAAAGGTAAGAGAAATGTTGCTTCTAGTTGCAGCAAAACAACAACACCACAAACTGGCTTATAAGTATAAAACCAAATTTACTAGAATAATAGCTAGAACAGACTCGTAACCATTCAAGCAACAAACATACTAAGGTGTCATGTGCAAAACAAAGCCTGGAGATACTGTAAACATGGAGTGGATAAATGTACAACTGTATCTTAACAAGTTACATGTGCAATAAACGTTATGCAGACTCGAGAAATGAACCGTTCAACAAGTAGCGTAAGTCCAGTCACAGAATGGTAACCCTGTGCCGCCACAATGGCAAGGGTAGCACACTGGACAATATGAAAAAGTTTTTCAAAGCTGTTTTTCAAAGATTGAACTGGATGAGATGTTCTTCAGTGGGTCTTGTGTTGGAAACACAAAGCCGTATGCATGGATCAATCACAGGAAGGCAAATCAAAGCCACCACCCTGGTGAGAATAACACAAGTGGGCAAAAAGAGACCTGTTCTCCAGATATATTACAGGTTTTGCCACACGCTTCATCAGTCCGAAAAGCTGCATGATGCAAAATAGCACTCCAATTACAATGTGTGGTAAACCCTAAAAATTAGAAAATATCAGTCTCATACTATACCTTACCCAGTCATACAAAACGCTTTGCTCAGGGTAAAGAAAGTATTCACAGGAACAGCTAGTGTTCAGACTCATAACAAGCAGTTAAGTATAATACAGGTGTATAGAATCAATCATCACATGATTATATGGTTAAAGGTGCATCACTTTTCTGTTACAACCAAACAACAGTATACATATACATTACTGTCACCACATTTGATACTTTGTGTATATGCTTTTAGTTGTAGGCCTAAAAGGAAAGGAAAGCCTGCAGCTCGATCTCAACAGGTCTAGGCTCTAATTTCAGCCGTGGCTCATGTAGGGGTCGCAGAGATAGCTTTTAAGTGGCAGGAGGACTGTACTCAGGGAGGGCACGAGGCAGTGGTGGCGAGGTTGCGGCAGGGGGAGGTCTGGGTTGAAAACCTCAGCTCCAGGGCTGCTGCTGCCAGTCCAAAAATCTCTCATCCTGTCCCTGTCTCAATGAGTGTGACATTGCTCCCGCTGGAAGGTTACCACCGCCGCTCTCATGTGAATAAACTTATTGTACAGTGGTACCTCTGGTTGCGAATGGGATCCGTTCCGGAGGCCCATTTGTAGCATGAAAAGAGCGCAACCTGAAGCGTGTTATCTGCGCAGTTGCGCAGCACAATTTGGTGCTTGTGCGCATGCGCGAAGCATGATTTAGCGCTTCTGCGCATGTGTGAGCGGTGAAACCCGGACGTATCCCTTTCCGGGTCGCCGTGGGATGTAACCTGAAAGAACGTAATATGAAGCAAATGCAACATGAGGTTTGACTGTATAGGACAGGCTTCCTCATCCTCGGCCCTCCAGATGTTCTGGGCCTACAACTCCCATGATCCCCAGCTAGCAGGACCAGTGGTCAGGGATGATGGGAATTGTAGTCTCAAAACAGCTGGAGGGCCGAGGTTGAGGAAGCCTGGTATTGGAGTATTCTCATTGACTTCCTTGGAAGAATTCCATTGAATCCAAATGGCTGACAGTCCTGGAGGAAGCGGTTGTGTTTGTTGAAAGTTTTTGGTGGAAAACTGAAAGATAGGCACCCAAACTGAGCTAATCCTGAGCTGATTCTGTCCCACTCATTCTGCCCATGCCTTGGCTCTCATAGAACTGTAAAGTTGGAAGGGATCCCAAGTCCAACCCCTTGCAATGCAGGAATCCCAACTCAAGCATCCATGGCAGATGGCCATCCAAACAGTTCTTTAAAACCTTCAAGGAAGGAGAGGCCACCACCTCCTGAGGGAGACCGTTCCACTGCCAAACAGCTGTTACTGTCAGATGTACTGTCCTGATGTTTCGTCAGAATCTCCTTTCTTGTAACTTGAATCCATTGGTTTGGGGCCTACCCTCTGGAGCAGGAGTAAACAAGCTTGTTCCATGTGACAGCCCTTGAGATATTTGAAAATGACTATCACATCTGCTTTCAGTCTCCTCCTATCCAGGCTAAACATACCCAGTTCCCTCAAACTTTCCTCATAAGGCTTGGGTTCCAGGCCCTTGATCATATATGTCTACGAGGAACTGGTTTTATTTGTTATTTTCAGAGGCCCCTTATAACCATCTTCCTTTGTTCCTCTCTTGATTTTCCTCACTGAATGTCTCTTTATCTATTGTTTTAGTCCTGAATTTTACCTATAATTTTACCTTGAATCATCCTGAATCAGAAGAGGCTGTCACAGTCTTTCTGGCTTGGAAAAAACTGTATTGTTTTGCTGTTCTTAAAATAAACTAAAATCTGAAAACAACAAAATAAGCTACAGAGTAACTTAGGAGGGCCAGAGCAGACTGGATGGTACCATATTTTATTTTAGTGACAACGGTGTCATCTGCTGCCACAGTGTAAAATCAATGGGTGCCGTGGGCTGCCTGCATGAGCAACAGCTTGGTTCATCAGGACATCCCTTTTGCTGTGGGGTTCTTATCCCTTCCTGGATTGTGAGATATACACAGTCTCCAGGAAACCAATATAAATGGGGAAATAGGGAAAAAACCAAAATTGCTTTGTGCAGAATGAGGGAGCATTGCTCTGTGGACAGGGCAGGCATTGCATGCGTTTTTATTTTTCAAAAATTGATTATATTTATTATTAGATTTAAGGCTTTTGTGGAGGAGAAGGCTATCAGATGGAGGCAGGAATGCTTCTGAATGGCATTGGTTGGAAACCACAGGGGGACTTGTGCTCAGATCCTGGCTATGAGCTTCCCATAATGAGCATCTGACCTTATCCAGCAAACCCTCCCACGTTCTTGTGTCCTTCCCACTCCACTTGGTTATAACTATATAGATATCTAGAAAACATTCCAGAGCATCTTGGGGGAAATGATTCAAATGCTTGTTATATAAATATATATTTGTCTGTCCTCCTAAATATTTGTCCCTCAGCATTTGTCACCCTGTCCCTCAGCATTTGTCACCTGAGGCAGCTGCCTCGCTCTGTCAAATAGTAGGGCCGGCTCTGTCTCTCTTTGATGAAATCTCTTTCATATATTCATTCACATACGTATATCCGTATATGCTCCACCTTCCTTTCTCTGGAAGGAGTATTTGCTTCTCGTTCTTCCACAGATACAGCACAGCTTTTCTTGGGATTTCACAGTGGCTTTGCTGTTTTGCAGGATGCCATTCCTCTTGCCGCGAGTGCCTTGGCCCTGAACATTCGCACTGTACAAAGTGCATGAAGCCAGAGGAGGGGCTGCAACTTGGAACGATGCTCGAGGGGACATCTGTGGGTGTCTGCCTACCCCGATGCAAAGACCATTTCTACCTCCATAGTGATGGGATATGCAAAGGTGAGTGAAGGAAACTCCCAGGATAATAATGAAGGAATCTTATCTTCATTGGTTCACGCTTTTAAAAAAGTCACAGGGCGAGACCCAACATACCGCACATGGGACTTTTCCTTCCTTTTCTCTCCCTTCCAGCTTCCTGCATGGCCCTCAGATCTGCTCTAGAGGTTTGGGGAATATTCTGGGGAGAGATATTGTGGGTTTATGGGGGGGGGCCTGGAGGGTGGGGGTGAAGGGAAACCAGAAGGGCAGTAGGGCAGCAACCCCACCAAAGCACTCAACTATTCAAAAATCCCCAAATTATTTCCTAAAGGAAAACCAAACAGTCTAGATAGATGAAGCTGTGGGCCATCTTCAAAGCAGGGAGATTCTGCTGACCTAAATATCTCTCTTCTCCCATCTTGTTGAATAAATTGTCTAGAAATGATGGACTAGTAAAAGGTTGTTTTGCTCGCTGTTTTACTTTGTGTTGACATTTATTGGGAGACGGCCTCTTCCAAAGGTAGTTCTGAGCACTTTTGTTGCGCTCAAGGGTCTTCTCTTAACAAGGCTGCATCAGATTCCTTCTCAAAATCTCCAGCTCAGCATTTGTATCCCCCCCACCAAATAAAACGCTCCATGGAAAATAACTTTGCTTACGATATAGATATTTCAGAAATTGGCAGCGGAGAGAACCTGTTGAGTTCAGGGTTTGCGTTCAGTTTCAAAACTGAATTGGAGAAAACTGGCCCAGGGCAGACGATTGTGGGCATTGCAGGCCATTGCAGGCGTAGATTTGGGTTGAGTCAGGGGTCAGCAAACTTTTTCAGCAGGGGGCTGGGTCCACTGTCCCTCAGACCTTGGGGGGGGGGGTCTGGACTATATTTTTTGGGGGGGAGGGGAGAACGAATTCCTATGCCCCACAAATAACTCAGAAGTGCATTTTAAATAAGAGCACACATTCTACTCATGTAAAAACACCAGGCAGGCCCCACAAATAACCCAGAAATGCATTTTAAATAAAAGGACACATTCCACTCATGTAAAAGCACGCTGATTCCCAGACCCTCCACGGGCCGGATTGAGAAGGAATCGAGTGTGGAGGTTTCTCCTTCCCTGGCAGTCCAGTGGGTGAAACTGGAAAGAAAACAAGTGAGCATCGCCCCCTTCCCCGGGCCTCGCCCCAGCTCCAGCCAGCAGCCCATTGGCCTGCTGAGATGGGGGCGGGGCAACAGCCACCCTGTAGCAAGGTGGGTGGCTCCCTGGTCCCAGGAAGCCCACACGGTATCGCAAACCCCGCCCACCTTTTGGAGAGGGTGAGCGGAAATTGTAGCAGAGGGAAAAGTTGTGCAGCATCCTTTCCAAGCATCGTGCGAGAAGGTGCTGTGAGCAAAACAAAATGAGGCAAATGTGGCTGGCTGCGCTTATGTTCTTGTCCTTCTCCCCCATCTCTTTCTTTGCTGCAGAGTGCCACTCCTCCTGCTTATCCTGTGTGGAGAAATCGCCAGAGAACTGCACCACATGCGCACCCCCACGAACCTTTCACGAAGGCCGGTGTGTCTCTGAATGTCTGGATGGATGGTATCAACAGGAGGCGAGGTGCTACCGTGAGTCCGCAATGTTGAACATCTGCCTATTGCATGCCTGCCACCAGCACATTTGATCGCGGCTCGGATGTAATGCCTTAACAAAAAATATTACCAAGGGGGAAAAACGCCTCCTTCCCATATTTTATTTTAGTGACAACGGTGTCATCTGCTGCCACAGTGTAAAATCAATGGGTGCCGTGGGCTGCCTGCATGAGCAACAGCTTGGTTCATCAGGACATCCCTTTTGCTGTGGGGTTCTTATCCCTTCCTGGATTGTGAGATATACACAGTCTCCAGGAAACCAATATAAATGGGGAAATAGGGGAAAAAACCAAAATTGCTTTGTGCAGAATGAGGGAGCATTGCTCTGTGGACAGGGCAGGCATTGCATGTGTTTTTATTTTTCAAAAATTGATTATATTTATTATTAGATTTAAGGCTTTTGTGGAGGAGAAGGCTATCAGATGGAGGCAGGAATGCTTCTGAATGGCATTGGTTGGAAACCACAGGGGGACTTGTGCTCAGATCCTGGCTATGAGCTTCACATAATGAGCATCTGACCTTATCCAGCAAACCCTCCCACGTTCTTATGTCCTTCCCACTCCACTTGGTTATAACAATATAGATATCTAGAAAACATTCCAGAGCATCTTGGGGGAAATGATTCAAATGCTTGTTATATAAATATATATTTGTCTGTCCTCCTAAATAAATAAAACAGCCTGGAAGGGTGTTGGGGACGGCGTTGGTAGCCTTGACTCTTCCTTGCTTTATGTTTGTTTGAAACGCCAAAGATTAATGTGGACCTTAATCTTCCATTAAGATCCCATTTAATTTCAGGCTTGAGTTTGTGAGTACAGGTCCAGAGGAATGCCTGCCTCGTAGCTGTGCAGATAACAAAAGAGCTGCTCTTTTTATTTTATTAATGGGAAACGGTTGTGGGAAATACGCCGCCGATGTTTCGGGTGGCCTGAGGACAGTCTTATTTGCCACGAGCCGACAGGCGAGATAAACCTCTTGTTGCAGTGTATTGGGTTATTGTTTTTCATTTAGAGCCTGTTACTGGCTCTGAAGTTTATGGAGGAGGAAACATTGCAATGAGATACAGGGGGAAGAGTCTATTGAAGTTAGTTATTATCTGGCCGCAGGAGAGTTCTTCATACAGCCGGCGCTCTCTCTTACGGGTACGTAGAAGATCTGAGCCCATATGTACGCAACAGATGGTTGCATTTTGATCTGTGGCACAAGGAGCTGAACGGAAGAAGCTCCAGGTAGCTAGGATATGGCCGAGACCCAGCTCTGTAACCCTCTTTGCATGAGAGTTAATCCTGCCCTGACAATAGCCCCAGATGCTTCCCTGTAGGATAACTCGCCTTTCCATGAACAGCTGCTGCTCTCGCTTTTGTATATGATGTACATCCATTGCACAGAATGCACTTGAATGTCACACTTCCGCAGCAGAACTCCCTCATCAATGCTGCAGCTCAGGGAAACATCTGCTCCTTTTCACTCTTTGTACATGTACGTCGGTATGTGTGCATTAGACACACATGTGTTCCTAGTCACGTACTTCTTTGCCAGCCATGAAGTCAATGTTTCTTTGCCTTTGTCGAAGACATGGGTTGTCTTAGCAGAGCTCTCTGTCTTCTTTGCTGCCACCCAGTGTGCCATCCCACTTGCAAGACATGCCATGGGCCGTCAGATGCGGACTGCGCCACCTGCCACCCTCACGCCACTCAGGCCAAAGGAAGGTGCAGGACTCCCTGCAAGGCGGAACAATACCTCAATCTGGTGGGCTACTGTGTTGGTAAGTGCAAGAGGAACATTACAGTCTCTGGCTGCTCTGTCTTCCGCATTCGTGCTATGTCTTTCCCAAGGGAGTTCAGGGTGTTGGGTAATCGAACCTTTTCTCTGTCCCATCAATATCAGAAACTTGGGTGGTGGCGGCGCATGAGGCAGAGCCTTTTCAGTGGCTGCCCCCATATTGTGGAATTAGCTCCGAAAAGAGCTTAGATCGGCTCCCTTTATGTTACCCTTCTGCCAGCAGACTGAATCCTTCCTATTCAGAGAGAGGCCCTCAAAAACGGAGAGGAGATCAATGGCATACATGTAAAGCACATTCAATGAGCATTTAAAGCATATGACACCCCGCCAAAAAATATATATTGGAAATGTAGTTGGTTAAGGTTGATGGGAATTACGGTTCTGTGAGAGTGAAACTACAGTTCCCAGGATTCTTTGGGGGAGGGAAAGTCACGTGCTTTAAATATGCAGAGAATGTGCTTTAAATATATGGTGTGGACCTGGGCTGCTATCAGGGCAAACTGCATTTTTGTCACTGATCTGAATGTGTTCTGATGTATTTTAGTTATTGCTTTTAACTAGTTTGTTTTAAGCTACTTTGCATTTTGTAATGTTGTAAGCTGCCTTGAATCCCAGCTTGGGAAAATGGCAGGATACAACTGCTAATAATAATAATAATAATAATAATAATAATAATAATACATCATCATCATCATCATTATTATTAACAGCTTCCTGCAGTGCATTAGTCTTGGGTGTTGTGTCTTGTCCGAGGCTCCTCACTAAAGCTTTGTGGTTGAATGCTGGTTACCATCCAGGTTCCCTTGACCTACACTCTGGGCACTGCACCATGAAGGTTGGCTTTTAAAAAATCAGCAAGCAACAGCCTTGCCATTCAGTTGACCCATGAAGACAACACCTAGCACACTGCCAGCCCAGTATAAACATTAGATTACAGTGTTTTGATTTATTTGTTTATGTTTAGCACATTTATATCCTGTCTTTTGACCCATTGATCATCAAGGTAGCTTCCAACAGAAATTGTGTGTGTGTGTGCGCACACGCCCAATTAAAGGGAACAAAGTGTGCCTCCTTTCTGTTCTGCCGGTTGAAGCCAGTTGTTCTTTCTGGCAGGTATTGCGGGCTGGGTGGGCCGCAAGCTCCCTGCTGCTGCTCCTTTGGCTAACAGATGGGGCCAGATTGATCATCTCTTTGCCATGGTGTTCTTCCTGGGTGGCAGGGGGTTCTGCCTCCCAAGGGCCTAAGGGCCACCTGGCTGGTGGCAGAAACCAGAGTATACCTTCCTTCAACTCTGCAGTGCCAGGTAACTGGCAACTGGAACAATGTCTTTTCATGCCGGGAGATGGGGAAGCAAGCTTTCTGCACCTTCTCCTCTTATCCCATTGGATTTGACCAGGCTGGCCCTCTCCTTGCCATGATGAATAGCAAGGGATGCATCTCTTGGTGTAATTTGTAGATTGGCAAGTCCTGAACCAGCTCACCACAGGGCAATTCCCAGGCCTCATGGTCTCTGTGATGGGTATTCAGCAAGACCTCGTAATAAGCTCGCAAAGGGGTGCATTTTTGCAGAGCCACCAGCCACAGCCATCGACAGGTTGACATGAAGCCTCTTAAGATGGTAAAGTCGAAAAAGGTGTGTTAAGAGGCCTTTTCTGTGCTAGAATCTCTGGAGGCTTTCCAAAGTCCTAGTGTCAGAGCCATTTTAGGCATTTAGGGAAAAAGCACAAGGTGAAATTCCCATGGCACAGCTTCCTTTCAGACTATATATGCTTGCGAAGGCGAAGTAGACTGGAATATTTAGCTTCTCCCTCATGGGTCAACGTTAGAACTTTCTCTCTGACATGCCAGTTTACTACACGCAGGGATCTTGTGATGTGAAGCCTACTGGTTTGGGGTTCTGAGACAAAAAGAGATGTGCATGTTTTCCTCAAACTTGTTTACAACCCAGCCAAATGCCTCCCTCTCTTGAGGAGACTTTTCCCTGAGGAAAAATTCTTCCCCTTCAATGTTTGCTCCAATCTGATTTGGCTACTTGGCCTTGTCAAGAAGCCTGTTCAGAGTGAAGGCGATTCTTCCTGCTCTTGTTCTGAATTGGCTTTGTTACATAGTCAAATCTGATGGGTTGTGCAGTGCCGTAATGTCGTGATGATTGAGGTCTGATCCCTGATTGACTTGGAACACCTTTCCAGGAAGTAAGAGGTAAAACAACCCAAAATAGTCCTGAAGCAGCAGATAAGAGCAAGCAAATTTGGAGAGGTGCTGAGGGCAACAAACAAGATAAGCAAAAGTGTGTATGTCAGGATATATTTTATCTCCCAGAAAACCTGTGCCAAAAATGTTTATATGCCAACATATTGGCACTTCCCTAACTAGCAAATAGTAGAGACTGGGGAAGAGTGTACTTTGCAATTTTCCTAACGTTATTGAATAGCTCAGCTGTGAATTTCTTTCAGAAACTCCAAAAGGCCATTTTATTTGGGTTGCATTTTGGTTAATACTAATGTGCTTGGTCATAGTTTTTATTTAATTTTTAACTGGCCTCTTTTGCATGTATGTTTTTTCAAACACTTCTCTCCCCCCCCCCCTTTAAAAAAAGGTTTTTTTGGGGATAGGCTGAACTGCAAACCCAAATAAATACCATTTTAAAAATGTACGGCTGAGTCTATTGCCACCAGTCTCCTGTGAGATGAATTTGATTAGGTCTGAATCAAGCGTGAGTTTTTCGTTATATGGAGAGAAAAATGAAATGCCAGGACTTTCAGAAAGGGATCCTCAGTGGTATATTGGCAGAGCGTTGAGTGATGTATGAAGTCTACGCCAAGAGAGAAGGGTGGTGAAAGACAGATCAAACATTTTGAAGTGAAATGCTACAATTCAGAGGGCTTTAAATCTATGGTGTGGATCCGCCTTAAGGTGCAGGCAGTGCTGATACTGGGCTTTTATCAGGGCAATCTGTGCTACTAATAATATTTATAATACAGTGGTGCCTTGGGTTAAGAACTTAATTCGTTCTGGAGGTCTGTTCTTAACCTGAAACTGTTCTTCACCTGAGGTACCACTTTAGCTGCCGCTGCGCCATTTCTGTTCTCATCCTGAAGCAAAGTTCTTAACCCGAGGTACTATGTCTGGGTTAGTGGAGTCTATAACCTGAAGCGTCTGTAACCTGAAGCGTCTGTAACCCGAGGTACCACTGTAATAATTTATTATTTGTATGCCGTCCATCTGACTGGGTTGCCCCAACTACTCTGGGTGGTTTTCCCCAAAATTATAAAACCACAGTAAAACATCAAACATTAAAAACAGGGCTGCCTTCAGATACCTTCTAAAAGTCATATAGTTGTTTATCTCCTTGACATCTGATGGGGGGGCGTTCCGTAGTGCGGGCGCCACTACCAAGAAGGCCCTCTGCCTGGTTCCCTGTAACCTCACTTCTCACAATGAGGGAACTGCCAGAAGGCCCTCAGAGCTGCACCTCAGTGTCTGGGCTGGATGATGGGGGCAGAGAGGCTCCCTCAGGAATACAAGGCCAAGGCCATTTAGGGCTTTAAAGGTCGGCACCAACAATGTGGTGCTCGGAAACGTGCTGGGAACCAATGTAGATCTTTTAGGACCAGGGTTATATGGTCCCAGTGACTACTTCCAGTCACCAGTTTGGATTAATTGTAGTTTCCGAGTCTTCTTCTTCTTCTTTGTTACATTTCTATACCACCATTATCTCAAGGTGTGGTGTACAGTGGTACCTCAGGTTAAGAACTTAATTCGTTCCGGAGGTCCGTTCTTAACCTGAAACTGTTCTTAACCTGAGGTACCAGCTAATGGGGCCTCCCGCTGCCACCGTGCTGCCGCGGCCACGCAATTTCTGTTCTCATCCTGAAGCAAAGTTCTTAACCCGAGGTACTATTTCTGGGTTAGCGGAGTCTGTAACCTGAAGCATCTGTAACCCGAGGTACCACTGTACATGGTTCTCCTCCCCATATCACCCTCACAGCAACCCTGTGAGGTAGGTTAAGCTAAGAGAGGGTGACTGCCCCAAGGTCACTCAGTGAGCTTCATGGCTGAGTGGGGATTCGAACCCTGATCTCCTAGGTCCTAGTCCAACACTCTAACCATTACACCACACCAGCTCTCGCCTTCAAGGGTAGCCCCACGGAAGGGGCATTGCAGTAGTCCAAGTGGGAGATAACCAGAGCATGCACCACTCTGGCCAGACAGGGCGCAGGCAGGCAAGCAGGGTCTCAGCCGGCACACCAGATGCAACTTTATTCTTGTTGCTGAATAATAATAATAATAATTTATTATTTATACCCCGCCCATCTGGCTGGGCTACCCCAGCCACTCTGGGCGGCTTCCAAAAAAATATTAAAATACTGTAATACATCAAACATTAAAAGCTTCCCTAAACAGGGCTGCCTTCAGATGTCTTCTAAAAGTCTGGTAGTTGTTCTTCTCTTTGACATCTGGTGGGAGGGTGTTCCATAGGACGGGTGCCACTACCGAGAAGGCCCTCTGCCTGGTTCCCTGTAACTTGGCTTCTCGCAGCGAGGGAACCACCAGAAGGCCCTTGGTGCTGGACCTCAGTGTCCAGGTAGAACGATGGGGGTGGAGACGCTTCTTCAGATATACTGGACCGAGGCCGTGTTCTGATGTATTTTAATTATTTTCTCCTCCCAATTTTCCATTCCACATCACCACCTCCACAACGGCCATTCAGGATTCTGTGGCCACTGAGCATGCACAATCCTCATTAATCTCTTTCTGCTCCCCTCCAATATTAAGATATATATTTTTTGTACTTCTGCAAGCATTGCAGTTCCCAAAAGGCTGCTGCCGCGGTGTGTTTGTGTGTGATGCCTTTTTTGCACCGTAAGCAACGGCACTCGCACTCTGAGCACTGGAAATAAAGGGGTTGATTCTTACATAGGAAGAATCCACTGTGGCCCCAAATGCCAGCTGCCCAAGAGCTTCGCTGTTTCATCGGGTGTCATGCAGGATATCTTTCCTAGTGGATTGGGCCCAGTGGGCCCTGTGCGCCCCTGTGAAACCTCTGCCAGAAGTTGCTAATTGCATTTACCTATTTAAGGGAGATTAATCACATTTTAATCTATCAGGAGGACAAGCATAAACACTGCCTGGGAACCGTTCCAGTCACTTCAGAGCTTTACCGCGGCCATTTTTTTTTAGCTTATCAAAGGAAAGATAACAGTTGCAGAGCTTATGCCAGCACTCGAAGCTTCCAAGAAAGATAATGGATCCGAAAAAAGGGGGAAATGTGAAAAGATTTAAATGGTATCATTCTCTAGTTCATCATCCAGACTCCCCTTCGCAACAGTTCTCCTCCGTCTTTTGAGCCAAAAGACTTATTTCTTTGATCTCGAGAAGTAATTTTTTCCACGGCTTATTTGTTTTCCACCCACAGCAAAGTTATTGCTTCGTCTCCTTGCAGCAGAGGCTAGGAATGAAGAGATCGGTGGAGATAAAACAAGGGCGAAATATTTGTACCCAGATTAATTCTGCAACTTTTTCATTAGAGGATCTAAAGGAGGGAAGGGCCTGTAGTTGGGGAGGGGGCCATAGCTTGGTGGTGGAGGCCACAACTTGCATGCAGAAGAGATTTGCGTCCATTCCCGATATCCCCAGCTGAAGGATAGCAGCTACCTGAAGCCCTGGGTTAGCTGATTCTGGTCAGAGTGGACAATACTGAGGACCAAACAAGACTAAGAATAAATTGCAGGCATGGGTGGCCCAAGCTTACTTATAAGTAAGGAAGTAACACTTCATCGGAACAGAATAATGGCACAGTGGTACCTCGGGTTACAGACGCTTCAGGTTACAGACTCTGCTAACCCAGAAATAGTACCTCAGGTTAAGAACTTTGCTTCAGGATGAGAATAGAAATCATGCTGCAGGGGCAGCGGGAGGCCCGATTGGCTAAAGTGGTGCTTCAGGTTAAGAACAGTTTCGGGTTAAGAACGGACCTCCAGAACGAATTAAGTTCTTAACCCGAGGTTCCACTGTACAGACTCTGAAAGAGCTGAATACCATTCAGGAGATTTTTCAAGGTGAAGGGTTTGAGGGAATAAGTCCTGTTTAGGAGCAAGGGCCCAATGTTCATGAGCAAAAACGATCAACAAGGATTTCAAGTGTGCACGGACCCGCAAAGCTGCTCCAACAAGTTTCCCCGCCTACCCACCAAGGAGGTGCAGAGAAGGTCCGACTACTCGTAAGTCTGTCTGTCCACTCCTGTTTTGAAGGTAGGTGCTATGTCTACAGCGGCCCTTTTCAAACTTGGAACATGTGCAGAGGAGGGCAACCAAGATGACCAGGGGTCTGTAAACCAAGCCTTATGAGGAACGGTTGAAGGAGTTGAGTATGTTTAGCCTGGAAAAGAGGAGACTGAGAGGAGAAAGGATAGCTATCTTCAAATATCTGAAGGGCTGTCACATGGAAGATGGAGTAAGCTTGATTTCTCCTGCTCTGGAGGGTAGAACCAATGGCTTCAACTTACAAGCAAGGATATTCCGACTAAACATTCAGAAGAACTTTCTGATGATAAGAGCTGTTAGGCAGTGGAACGGACTCCCTCGGGAGGTGGGCTCTCCTTCCTTGGAGGCTGTTAAGCAGAAGTTGGGTGGCCACCTGTCATGGATGCTTTAGCTGAGATTCCGGCATTGAAGGGGGTTGGACTCCATTACCCTCATGCTTCCATCCAGCTCCCCAATTCTATGATTCTACAATTGCCACAAGGGCAGTGGCTCAGGAGAATGGGAACATCCTGGGGGAACAGAACAGAGGAGGTGCTCTCTCTGCCTAATGGTAGGTGTCAGGTGTGCGTGCAGGAGCCAGGCCCTGTGACCAATAGGACTCTGCAGGACTGGGGCCTTCCTAAGTTTGTTCTGAAGAGGCAAGACGCAGCCTCGCAGGTGAGGCCAATTGGTAACTCACAGCACCTGGTGGCAAGAGCCGGGAAGGGATAGAAGGTCAGCATTTTCCCTTTGGCTCTTTGCCACAGCAACACGTTCCCTGCCTTGCTGCGTTTGACTCCTTGATTCCTTGCTTCTTGATCCTCGGACCCCTGACTTTGTGACTCCTTGCTTCTTGATCCTTGGACCCCTGACTTCGTGACTCCTTTCTTCTTGATCCTTGGATCCCTGACTTCGTGACTCCTTGCTTCTTGATCCTTGGACCCCTGACTTCATGACTCCTTGCTTCTTGATCCTCGGACCCCGGACTTCGTGACTCTTTGCTTCTTGATCCTCGGACCCCTGACTTCATGACCCCTTGCTTCTTGATCCTTGGACCCATGACTTCGTGACTCCTTGCTTCCTGACCCACGGACCCTTGGCTTCTTGACTCCTGGCTCTCTGACGCTCCGACTCTTGGCTTTCTGACTCCTGGCTTCTGGACTTCCACTCCTTCTCCACCTCACCATCTTGCCCCCAGTCCCAATGTCCCCAGCTGGGACTTCGATCACCCATGAACCAGACCGTGATAGTAGGGCTGGCCTTGCAACCAAGCTTGACAAGGGATGTAGAGCACCAGTGCCCAGTGGTAGGGCTGGCCCTGCAACAAAGGTTACAGGGGAGGGAAAGCACCAATGGCTCAGGAGGGAAGACACTGTGTCCTGCCTTCTGTGTGTCCTATGATCTCACCACCATTACCTGGGCCTGAAAGGCAGCTTCATTTAATCAGGAAATGCTGGCTTGTGAGAGAGATGGAAACTATTTTATGTCACCCGCTTCCCACAGCACACACACTTTTGCTTGTCTGCAGCTTTATTATTAAAGATAGCCTTATCATTTGGCATAATTCAGCCTGGTTTCTATCTGCCCCTTCCTCCAGTCTCCTATCCTTGACTTTTCAGTAAGGAATACCCTCCCCCCGAATTCTCCACAAGTATTTTCCGCAAGAATTCACAGCAACGCTTATCAGCAAATCCCTCTCGAGTTTTCTACAAGTGGTCGGCTTGGCAGGTGAGACTCCGAGGGAAGAGGGCCAGAGCTGCCAGAATGACTGACGTTGTCCTTCATATAGCCATGGAGGGTGCAGCAGCTGTAGTTTGTATCTGTAGAAAAAGAAAGGGCAGGCAATGCAGTGGTACCTCGGGTTACACACGCTTCAGGTTACAGACACTTCAGGTTACACACTCCTCTAACCCAGAAATATTACCTCAGGTTAAGAACTTTGCTTCAGGATGAACAGAAATCGTGGTCCGGCGGCACGGCAGCAGCAGCAGGAGGCCTCATTAGCTAAAGTGGTGCTTCAGGTTAAGAACAGTTTCAGGTTAAGAACAGTTTCAGGTTAAGAACAGACCTCCAGAACGAATTAAGTACTTAACCTGAGGTACCACTGTACAGTGGTACCTCGGGTTACATACGCTTCAGGTTACACACTCTGCTAACCCAGAAATAGTACCTCGGGTTAAAAACTTTGCTTCAGGATGAGAACAGAAATCGTGTGGTGGCAGCGTGGTGGCAGCGGGAGGCCCCATTAGCTAAAGTGGTGCTTCAGGTTAGGAACAGTTTCAGGTTAAGAACGGACCTCCGGAACAAATTAAGTACTTAACCCGAGGTACCAGTGTACAATGAAAGGGATGGCGTACCTTCCTTGCGAGGAAAGACTGCCTAGTTTGAGCTGCGTTGACCTAAGGAAAAAGATGAGTTATGGAGGGGCAGGATTAGGGATGCGGGAGGATTTGGGTTCAAATAAAGGGAAAGTTTCCTAATTTGCAGTTTCCAAAACGCTACATGAACTGAAACACAACCACATTTTGAAATATGCACGTCTCTGAATTTTGCAATGCCATTCTCTAGCCAAGCGAAGTGTACTGGGGGGGGGGGGGAGTACATACGTTCATGAAAATAGCTCACATAGTAAAGCGAGATGAGCACCGCAACCCCAGAGTCGTTCGCGACTGGACTTAATTGTCAGGGATCCTTCACCTTTATGCATTACATTTGGAGGAAATGCATACAAAAATGTGAATTTTAGGAGAAATTAGCACTTAAGATGCTGGTGAATTTTTTCTTTCACTTGGAATATCGGGATTTGAAGATTTTTTAAAATGCAGGTTTATAGTAGGTAGAATGGTTGGATTTTAAGGAATGAATATTATATGTAGCTGCAGGACAGAGAGCCAGAAGTCCTTTTACTCTTTTCTATCTTTCTGTAGTTTTTCCTATCTCTTCCTTTCAGGTCTCTCCCTTCTTTGTTTTTTATTCTTCTGACTTTGTTCTCTTTTAGACCCAAGTGGCTGTCTTATCTTAGTATATTATAAAAAGATACTTGGTAATTGGTATGTATTTTTTCATATATCTATGAATATGTATCAATAAACAAGTTAATAAAAAATGTGGATAAATTTTCATGAGGATCAAAAATAAATAAATCTCAAACTGATCTGGAATATGGACTTAAAGCTGGAAAAGTGAGGAACTAAGGAAAACCACAAAGAACATTTCCCCCCATCCCTAGACATGACGGTGCAGCCATCTCCAACCTGGTGTGCCCCAAATGTTGTTGGGTTCCAGCTCAGATCAGCCCCAGCCAGCATGGCCACTTTGTCCTGGGATGGTGGAGAGTTGTGTTCCCCAAACATTTTGAGGGCTACAGGTTTCCCACCTGTGGTTTATAGCACAGGCCATCATCAGCTGCCCAGTGAACAGTTTTGGCAGCCAACAGTTGGGGGAAACAGGAGATCCAAGATGACAAAGATGGCCACCAACTAGGATGCTGGACTTGATGATAATAATAATAATAATAATAATAATAATAATAATAATTTATTATTTATACCCCGCCCATCTGGCTGAGTTTCACCAGCCACTCTGGGTGGCTCCCAATCAAACGTTAAAAATAGTACAGCATTAAATATTAAAAACTTCCCTGAACAGGGCTGCCTTCAGATGTCTTTTAAAGATAGGATAGCTGCTTGTTTCCTTCACATCTGAAGGGAGGGCGTTCCACAGGGTGGGTGCCACTACGGAGAAGGCCCTCTGCCTGGTTCCCTGTAACCTCACTTCTCACAATGAGGGAACCGCCAGAAGGCCCTCAGCACTGGATCTCAGTGACCGGGCTGAACGGTGGGGGTGGAGATGCTCTTTCAGGTATGCTGGACCGAGGCCGTTTAGGGCTTTAAATGTCAGCACCAACACTTTGAATTGTGCTTGGAAACATACTGGGAGCCAATGCAGATCTCTCTGTTATGTGGTCCCAGCGGCCAATCCCAGTCACCAGTCTACCTGCCGCATTCTGGATTAATTGCAGTTTCTGGGTCACCTTCAAAGGTAGCCCCACGTAGAGCGCATTGCAGTAGTCCAAGCGGGAGATAACTAGAGCATGCACCACTCTGGTGAGGCACTCCGCAGGCAGATAGGATCTCAGCCTGCATACCAGATGGAGCTGGTAAACAGCTGCCCTGGACACAGAATTGACCTGTGCCTCCGTGGACAGCTGTGAGTCCAAAATGACTCCCAGGCTGCACACCTGGTTCTTCAGGGGCACAGTTACCCCATTCAGGACCAGGGAATCCCCCACACCCACCCGCCCTCTGTCCCCCCAAAACAGTACTTCTGTCTTGTCAGCATTCAACCTCAATCTGTTAGCCACCATCCATCCTTGATGAACCTAGAACGTTGGTTCCCAAAGTGGGTGGTACCACCCCGTGGGGGAATTACCTAGCAGGGTGCTAGGAGGTAAGAGGACAGCAGAGGGGTGCTGGAGGGGTAAATAACAATCAGACTTTGAATAGCTGGTATCACTGGATGAAGTTCATCAATTTTGTTGAATCAATTCAACTAAACAGTTTTAACTGGATTTTGAATAAAGGTGCAATGAATAGTTACTGCTTTGAATTGTATTGTATCGTTCTCTTCTTTAGTGGGTCATGCAAACCGCTATTCTGAATAATGCTTTTTATAGGGTAGAGTAGGGGGTGCTGAGGATGAGTTTGTGGCACCAAGGGGCTGTGACCCATAAAGGATGGACAGCAGAAAACTACACATTCACGCTATGTGCATAATTCGTTTTGGGGGGAGGCTTCCTTTGAAGACAGTCCCTAAAGTGCAGTTGGTGCAGAATTCAGTGTCCAGGCTGTTATTTAGGAAAAGACTGATAGGATTCCTTTGGTCCCCTCTCCCTGAACCTGGGTGAGAGACAGACTTGGGCAGCAGTGAATGATCAAGTGAGTAAGAGGCAGGAGAAAAGATTTTCTCAAAGAAGGGATTCTTGAGGAGGAGGAGGAGAAAAAGAAAAAGGCAGATAAGCTCAGGCAGTAGACTAAGGAAGAAAGAGAAAGGAGAGGTGGCTGGTGGCAAAGTGATGTTTAATTAAAAAGAATGGTCTGGGAGCTCGGAAACGCAAGTTTAATATAAATAAATAAATGCACAGAAAGCAAAATGAGGTGTTCAGGCAATTGGTCCATATAACTGATAGCTTCCTGGAACTATTATTCTATATTCTATATGTAGCATAATAGTTATATTAGCCTTGAAGCAAACACCTGTCCAGGGATTTGTTGACTTGCATGACCTGAGTGAAACTTTCACCTCTTCTTCCCTCGCAGTTCATAAAGTTCGGTCATTTGTTCCCGCTGCCTAATTACTGAAACCTGATCGATTGGAATAATCATATATTGCCATAAGCGGCATAATTTGCATATATTATTTGGTTCCTTGCGAGCTTGAAGGGTTTGACTTGGCTTGTCAAGGAAAGTTGCTTTTTTCTCCTGTAATGAATGACTTGTCTCTGTCTGTGCTGTTGCCGCACCTCAATCTCTTCAACACTTATTGAAATGTCACCATGTGAATTTGCCTTCAGAGGTTATTAATCATGGGTTAACAAGTAGCTGTCACATGAAACCATGCAACTGAAAGCATTAAATTATACCACAGAAACTATTATAAGGTTCTTTTTTTTTAAGAGGGGGAAAAAAAAAACCCTCCACAAGAACTCTGCTTTCATAATAATGTTTTCGTAGCTATCTTCCCATCCATCAATGCTGCTTGTTAATCGAGAATTTTGCTTCAGACCCTTGAGGTGGAACTATGTATTTGGGACTTCAAGGGAACTCAAAGCCAAATATGACTCTTTTCAGTACCTTGAAGGGAAATTGTTTGCCAATTGCAAATTAATTGCAGCGAGGAAGCCGGTAGCAAAGAGAGAGTGTTACGGCTGCGAGAAAGGCAACTATCATTATCTTTCAGAGTGGGTGGCAGTTCCTCAGGTTTAAAGGAGACTCTGGGCTACGTGAACCAATTAGTGCAAGTAAATTAACGCAAGTGGGGCACTGCCCCACCAGTGTCAGTCTGCCACTCCTCATTTGCCTACCTCCTTACATATATTCCAGACACCTCCATTTTTAAGAATCCAAATGGAACTTTGTAACATGTGGAGGAATGTTGCACAAGTCATACCTTGTGTGCTCTTAGTGGGATGGCATTCGACTAAGTTTTATTCATGGTAAGGTAAAGGTAAAGGGACCCCTGACCATTAGGTCCAGTCGTGGCCGACTCTGGGGTTGCGGCGCTCATCTCGCTTTATTGGCTGAGGCAGCCGGCGTACAGCTTCTGGGTCATGTGGCCAGCATGACTAATCCGCGTCTGGCGAACCAGAGCAGCGCACGGAAACACCGTTTACCTTCCCGTCAGAGTGGTACCTATTTATCTCCTTGCACTTTGACGTGCTTTCGAACTGCTAGGTTGGCAGGAGCAGGGACCAAGCAATGGGAGCTGACCCCGTCGTGGGGATTCGAACCGCCGACCTTCTGATCGGCAAGTCCTAGGCTCTGTGGTTTAACTCACAGCGCCGCCCGCGTCCCACTTTATTCATGGTAGACCTGATGAAATTTCTGGAAGATTGTGGCCTAAGCATTTGCCAGTGAATTTAATGGAGAAGCGCCGTGAGCACAATTTATTTAGTTCTCCACCCCTTCCTTTTTTGTTGAGGGAGAATAGAGTGTTGACTCGTCCTCAACGAGTTATTACCATTTCGTAAAAGACTGAACCATATGCTGGCTTGCGGAAGAGGTGCAGGGCCTGTAAGTCAAAGCTATTCTGCCTGGCTTTCAGTTTGAACTTAGCTTGATCTTTTATTCCCCTTCCTCCCCTCCCTTTTTTATGAAGATTACCCGTTCTGGGATCCCACAGCTAATTCTCCCCTGGTCTCCTCACTGGCCCAAACAGGACTAATTTAGCCAGCCAGCCCTGGTGATCATCTAATGTTTATTGGAAGGATTTCCCCCCTAAATTGATTTTTGAATTCTGGGTTTACTGTTATTTACGCTGGAGAAATGCTCCAAAGATACATGAGGAGGAGTTCTGGTTTTGGAACTGTGGTAAACTCATGGGCAGATATGCTGTAGAAAAATTACTGCGCTGAGCGAGGGATGTGGAATAGATGACCCCAACATCCCTTCCTGCTCTCTGTTTTTATGATTCCAGCACCCTTCAGGTTATAAGCAATGTGTTTGGAACAATGGTGTGCATTATCTTAACCGCTTGAGATTGATGCTAGACTAAACTGAAAGCAAATTCTCCCTCCCGTTCATTCCAATGGGCGTCGTGAAGGACAGAAAGATAAATATAAAGAGAAAATATTATTATGGTGGAAGCGGGAAACATTAAAGAGAATTTTGTGTTCCCTTTCAGGTTTTTTTTTATTCTTTAGCTCAAAGGGAAATGGCTGTGAAAAATCCAAACAAGTTTCTACAGTATAAAGTACCTCTTTCCCCTCATCCCTCCATCCCTGGTTCCCCATGGTCCATCAAATTCACTACAAGCCTCTCCTTTTCTCTTGTTTTTCTTCCCCTCTGAGAGAGATCAATAGCGTGAACGTGCGTCCTTTGATGTCCCCGTGGTCAAAGCAGTGCTGCAGGATAGAGAGAGATCGGTGCTCCCCCCAGGAAGGAAAGACTCACTTATGGGAACTGTGTTCGCACACAGAGGCAAAAGCAAACAAATTGTGCAGACATACGTCTGTGCAATGGCATGGAAGCAAAAGTTGTCCTGGTTTAATGTTTGGGAGGTGTGTGGGAGCATGTCAGAGACTTAAGTCAAAATACCAATTCTTTATTTGTGTTGCAGTGCATTTCACCTGGACAAACTAGTAGGTGCATGTTATATAGTGCAAAATATAAGTCCCATCAGCCTCAGGCTGCCTGCAGCCTGTCCGCTGCTCCCAGAGCTGGGGGGGGGGGGAATCATATTTTCCCCCATGATTTCCCCCTCTGAAAACTAGGTGTGCCCTATGGTCAGGTGCACCCTATGGAGCGAAAAATACTGTACTTTTACTTGCTCTGTGTGATTTATTCCCAACACCTGCTCCTGACACCAAGTGCATTCTATTTTGGACTACAACTCCCATCAGCTCTAGCTTAGTCAGGGCTGGCTGGGGCTGATGGGAGTTGTAGTCCAATAGATCTGCAGCGCACCAGGTTTGGGAAGTCTGCCTTAGGCTACTGAATTTGCTGCAAATAATAAAGGGTTCCAACTTGAGAGCAAGGAAGCATCTTAATCTATACAGTGTTCAGGGAAATACCGTATTTTTCGCCCTATAGGACACACTTCCCCCCCCCCCCAAAATGAAGGGGAAATGTGTGTGCGTCCTATGGGGCGAATGCAGGCTTTCGCTGAAGCCTGGAGAGTGAGAGGGCTCAGTGTGCACCGACCCCTCTCGCTCTCCAGGCTTCAGGAAGCTATCCGCAAGGCTTGCGGGCAGCAGCCTGCAGCCCGAAGCACGGGGCGTGCTCCGGAGCGCACCGCGGGCTTCGGGCAGATGTCCGCAAGCCTTGCGAGCCCGCGGGAGTTCCCGCCGGGCTCGCAAGGCTTGCGGATAGCAGCCTGTTCTGGGGGCTGGGGTCGGGGGAAGCTCGGGCTTCCCCTGCCCCAGTCCCGCAACTGGGGGGGGGGAATAAATTTTTATTTATTTATTTCCCCCCCAAAAAACTAGGTGCGCCCTATGGGCCAGTGCACCCTATAGGGCGAAAAATACGGTAGTTGTATGCATACGGGTAGAACCACATGGCTTCTCTCAGCAAGACATTGCCCAAACTGAGGAAGCTGGCACCAAGCTTTTCTACTTTCTGGTAGCTCCTGATTGACCCTCCTCTATCACTTGATTTCCAGGCCAGGACTTGTCAGGGCTGTTATGAATCTCCTGGCTAGAAATGTCTGTAGGTTCTCCTCTGTAGCCAGCAAGTCCTTGTGGCAAAGGGAGCCAGTGTCTGATCTCAGTGGCTCCTGTTTCGAAGCCCTACAGGATCGGGCTAGGAACACAGGGCAAGGGTGAGCCTAATATTAAGCACTCCCAACACTTTTTGATTACTGCACATTAAACATGCTCCTAGATTTCTCCCATTGGAACCAGTGTGGCTTAAAGATGTGCTAACTTTGGGTTGCATGCTGGCTTATGATATCCCCCAAAGGTCTTTGTTTTGTTCATTCATTGCCAATCTATTGCCGTTGGAATTTGAGCTCCTTGATTCTCTTCAGTTCCTTTGGAGTGCCAGGTCTGGGTTGCAGAATCCCAATATCTTTTCATTCACTTGTAGTGGAAGTTTTGGAAACGGATGGAAAGGTTAACTTCCAGCAGGAAACCTGGCAGCAAGCTATGCATGGTACTTCGAAGGCAGCAGCTTGATTGCATTGCTTTCAAGACAGCCATCATTTCCCATATAATTTTCTGAATCACCGTAATGAGGAATAATTTGGCTTCCAGGATCCCTTCCATTGTCCCTGCATTGTGCACAAAAGACTTCTTGTAAAACTTTCTGGAACTCCTTTGGTTCAGGGGAAGGTCATGAGCAACTTGTTGACGGGTTGCTGGCAAAGTAGGAGGGGGTCTGAGTCTGCCTCTCCCTGCTGTGAACTCCATCCTCTCTAGGCTGATAGGTGGCTGGAGGCGGACAACATGCCCAGTGCTTTTCTGAAAACATGGTCAGTGTGGAGACCTGGTGGCGCTGCAAGTTCGGGCATGTGGAGAATGCCAGTGCCAGCGGCAGAAAACCCAAATGGCCCTCTCTCACTTCTGGCTCTCAGTGGTAAAAATACAAAAAGAGTGATCATTGACCTTCTAAGTGTGGTGAAAATGGGTTGAGCACACATTAATCGTATTTCATTTTTAAATTTGGTTTTACAAATTCATTCACACAAATAATGTTACTTCAAATATTAGAATTTCACACAAGATTCTTCTGAATTCTAGAACTCCCCTCCTCCCCACCGTGGGTTCTTTAAATAACTTTTTCAACTGCATATTATAAGTCCATCTAATTAACAGTACTCCATTGTATCCAAAATCTACGTATCATTGCAGGAGTAATTTAAAGCCTGCCAAAGTGTTTTACAGCATCTTAAAAAGCAGAGACATCACCTTGCCAACAAAGGTCCATATAGTTAAAGCTATGGTTTTCCCAGTAGTGATGTATGGAAGTGAGAGCTGGACCATAAAGAAGGCTGATCGCCGAAGAATTGATGCTTTTGAATTATGGTGCTGAAGGAGACTCTTGAGAGCCCCATGGTCTGCAAGAAGATCAAACCTATCCATTCTTAAGAAAATCAGCCCTGAGTGCTCACTGGAAGGACAGATCCTGAAGCTGAGGCTCCAATACTTTGGCCACCTCATGAGATGAGAAGACTCCCTGGAAAAGACCCTGATGTTGGGAAAGACAGGAGTGCCTGGCGTGCTCTGGTCCATGGGGTCACGAAGAGTCGGACACGACTAAATGACTAAACAACAACAACAGCAAAAGTGTTTGAGTGTTTACAGTGGTCTTTCAAATATAATATATATTTGTCCCATTCTCTGTTGAAGTTTTTTTTTAAAAAAAAAAACTTTATTCCAAAACCGAAAAAGAATTGCAAACATCCAATTCAAAATCCATATTTGTTTTGTAACATAAGCCTATTACGGTACATAGTTGACTAGATTAAAATATACCTAATTGCTATAGACTTCCCTTTGCTATATATAAATGCAACACAATTAGAAATATTATATTAGAAATTTTTATAAATTCCCTATAAATTTTATAAATTTTGATCCTCCTGTTTTCTGATTTTCCCAGTTAATCTTGCCATCTCTGTATAGTCCAGTAATTTCATCTGCCAGTTTGCCCTAGTGGGTATCTTGCCGTCTTTCCAGCTCTGGGCAAGCAGCATCCTTGCAGCTGTTGTAGCGTACATAAACAGTCTTTTCAGTTCCACGTTAACCGTATTTCAAGGCATCTTTTCTCAGGACAAGAGAACTTGTGTTCAGGCTGCTTCCTTCGAATGGAGAAGGCCTGCCTATCTTCTCCCTAATAAATCTTACTAGCGGCACCTTCCTTGTGGCACTCTCTTCCTAAAGGGCTCTGCGCCTTTACCCTATCAGATTCTTACCCTCTGAAAACGCCTTCGTTTTAAATGGCATCATCAGCTGATTCGTGTTCCTGGCTGCAGGTACTTAGATGGGCCTTTGCCACTGTTTTTAAAATAGTTTTTAACATTTTAGTGAAGAACGAAAAATCTTCCCACTTTTAAGTTTCTGTTTTATTTATAAAAAATGTTTATATACATCTAGCCTGTGTAGGAAATGTCTTAAGTGGCCAACAGCAAATATAAACACAAGAAAGATACAAAAGCAGAAAATGGTATAAGAAGCTCGCCACTCGTGTGAAACACATCCAGTCTGAAAAGCTGGTTGATACAAGAAAGTCTTTAGACGCTGCCTAAAAATAAAAAAGAGGGTGCTTGGTGGGTTTCCAATGGATGTGCATTCCACATTGCTGGACCAGCCATATAGAGTGCTTGATTTCTTGTAGATGGCAAGTGGGCCTCATTCACACGTTGGAGAGTTGACAGCATTCCTCCAACAAACCTTAGCAATTAAGCTGGGATATTAAGGCTTAGGTGGACTTTAAGGTATCGTGGACCCAAGTTCTTAAGGGCTTTGCAAATCAATCAGTTCACGCATAATGGCAAGCTATAGTTAAAACAAACCAGGGTTTGTAAGTCAACAGCAAACCATGGCTTCAGATCCTGGTTTGTTGGTAGTAAGCTGTCAGGGAACTGACATCGGAGCTAGAAGTGGAGGGAAGGCTCTCAAATGATGCTGGAGAAGGGCCCAGCAGGGAGAGAGGCAGCTCTGCAGATGGGGAAGCAAATCAGCGCAACACCAGGGATAAAGAGGGGCTGATGGGGGAATCGGCGAGAGGGCTCCAGGACTCTTCACCGGACACCAGCGGGGAGAGCACGGGTCCCCCGCTACCCACGCCCACCCTGCGCAGAAGACTTCCGCGCAGAGAGAGTAGGAGGAGACTGGGTGTCAAACAACTTTTATGTTGGAAAAGATTTAAGAAATGCCCACTGACGGATTCTGCTAGCGACTGAGGCAGCCACAAAGTGAAGGGCTGCCCAGACTGAAAGGTTTAGCAAGGCAACAAAGCCTGGAGAGGCGGCAACTTACGCACGAGCAACCCATACACATTACAGTAAGCAAACCATGAGAACCAGCGTGGTGTAGTGGTTAGGAGCAGTGGACTCATAATCTGGGGAACCGGGTTCGCTTCCCCGTTCCTCCACATTCAACTGCTGGGTGACCTTGGGCTAGTCACACTTCTCTGAAGTCTCTCAGCCTCACTCACCTCACAGAGTGTTTGTTGTGGTAGAGGAAGGGAAAGGAGATTGTGAGCCGCTTTGAGACTCCTTAAGGGGAGTGAAAGGCAGGATATCAAGTCCAAAGTCCTCCTCTTCTTCTTCTTCTTCTTCTTCTTGGTGCTGGGCAGGGTGCACACATAATGCTAACCCATGGTTTAATAAATCATACTTGATTTAGTATTATAGGAGGCTCAGACTTAGCTTGCTTTGAAGGAAATGTGGTGCCTGAAGGCAGTTTCACCCCTTTATCTCATATCGGAACCAACCCTGGACATTTGCCGTGCTTTCAGAAATAGTTTCCAAGTGACAGAGTGGTTTTGGCAACTGAGCGTCCAGGCAGTCCTCTCAAGCCAAACATTTTCTGTGCTTGTTAGGGAAGGCTGTACAGGAGTCTTCGAGGCAATGAAGCAAGGCACAAGCCTTGGGAGGGGAAGGAAATGTGTTCAACACCTCAGTGCTTGAAAATAAAAGCAGGATGAACATAAGGGAAGCAGGGAAGAGAAGCCACACTGAGTCTGGTAATTGCTGTTAATTGTCTACTTCAACCGCCTAAGAGCCGGGTCTGATGCTACTTCTACATTGAACAGGCAATCTGCCTCTTTCTTCTTCTTCCATGTCCATAATGCACAAACAAGTATAGTTATTCAATTAATCAAGTCAATGCATCTTTAATAACTATTTTTTACATGAATATCTACCCCCCCAATCTAATCCACCCCTGCCTCCAGTCTCCACAGAATGATTCTCTCCTTGCTATAAGATAAAGGGACCCCTGACTGTTAGGTCCAGTTATGGACGACTCTGGGGTTGCATGCTCATCTCGCTGTATAGCAGGGGTTGGCAAAGTTTTTGTGGCTTGGGCCGGTTCACAGTCCCGCAGATACCGTGGTGGGCTGGAGTGTGTATGTGTGTTTGTGTACATGCAAGCACAAATACTATTTCTGGCGCTCCTTCCAGCGAGGAGGAGGGGTGCACAGCTTTCCATTGGCTGCAGGAGCTTCCTGCAGCCAATGGGAAGCCGGCCAGCATTGTGGAAGGCAGTCCCCGCTCTGCTCCATGCCGGTTTAGCATGGCACACGGAAGCCAACCGAGCTGGTTAAACAACTCCCCTGGGCCACTTGTGACCCATGAGGCTTAAGGTTGCCGACCCCTGCTCTATAGGCTGAGGGAGCCAGCGTTTGTCTGCAGACAGCTTCCGGGTCATGTGGCCAACTTGACTAAGCCGATTCTGGCGTACCAGAGCAGTGCACGGAAACGCTGTTTACCTTCCCGCCGGATCGTTAACTATTTATCTACTTGCACTTTGATGTGTTTTTGAACTGCTAGGTTGGCAGGAGCAGGGACCGAACAACGAGCGCTCACCCCGTCGCGGGGATTCGAACCGCCGACCTTCTGATCAGCAAGTCCTAGGCTCTGTGGTTTAGATCACAGCGCCACCCACATCCCACTCGCCACCCATGTCCTTGCTACAGCTATCCATAATCATTACATCCCAGATTTTCATCCCTTGGAGAAAAGTATCCATTTAGCTATTAAAACAGGCCAAGATCAACATGGCAGACCAAAGCATTTGGCAGAAGCTTCTGAAACATTGTGACGGTCATAGCCTGATATCCCAGTTGCTAGAACCACAGGAGGGGAGAGTTGCTCTTGTGCTCAGATCCTGCTTATGGTTTTCCTGCAGGCATTTGCTCAGTCACTATGAAAACAGGATGCTGGACCAGGTGAGCCGTTGGCTTGATCCAGCCAGCTCTTCGTACATTCCTATGACTGTGCTGTGCTTTGGGCAGTGGTCTCATAGACTTATCTCACGTTCATGCCAATGTTCTCTTCTCCTTCTGCAGATTGCCACCCCTCGTGTGCGCAGTGCGTGGCAGATCTCCAGGACACGGGAAGCATCTGCTTGAAGTGCCAAAACCTCCATCATTTGCTCCTGAGAGAGCGCTGCTTGCCTGAGTGCCCCACGGGATATTACAAGGCTGGCGGGGAGTGTCGAAGTGAGTAGCACCTGAAAAAAATGCCTTCAACCCTGTATACCTAGAGGAGCATCTCCACCTCTATTGTTTAGCCCAGGCACTGTGGTCCAGCTCAGAGGGCCTTCTGGCGGTTCCCTCGCTGTGAGAAGCAAAGCTACAGGGAAGCAGGCACAGGGCCTTCTCGGTGGTGGCGCCCGCCCTGTGGAACGCCCTCCCACCAGATGTCAAAGAGAAAAACAACTACCAGACTTTTAGAAGACATCTGAAGCTAGCCCTGTTTAGGGAAGTTTTTAATGTTTAATAGATTATTGTATTTTAATATCCCGTTGACAGCCACCCAAAGTGGCTGGGGAAACCCAGCCAGATGGGCGGGGTATAAATATTATTATTATTATTATTATTATTATTATTATTATTATTATACCTGGGTTGCCCAGTGAGCTTCATGGCTGAACCAGGATTTGAATCCTGCCTCCTCCACTCCAAACCCAACACACTTTTCTCCCTGATGCACAGAGTTACAGTAATGCTCTTAATGGCCTGTTTGCAGAGAGGCTGCTTCTCACAGACGTACGTTTCCACAATGTCTTTCCTCTCCAGAGTGTGACGCTTTGTGTAGAAGTTGCCGAGGCGAGGGGCCTTCCTCCTGCACCTCCTGCGATTCGAACCTTGTTCTCTCTCACATCGGCACGTGCGTCTCTGCCTGCTTCCTCGGGTTCTACAGGGATGAGAACCAGCATTGCAAACGTACGTCCTTCTGCTTCTTGCTTTATCTGTTTGTTGCTTAAACAAAGAAAAAAATGGAAAGATGATTTAGATAAACATTGCAGGGGGTTATCAGGCATGGCCAAACTTGGCCCTCCAGCTGTTTTGGGACTACAACTCCCATCATCCCTAGCTAACAGGATCAGTGGTCAGGGATGATGGGAATTGTAGTCCCAAAACAGCTGGAGGGCCAAGTTTGGCCATGCCTGGATTAGATAATCCACAGGACCCTTTTCAACGCTAAAATTCTATGGTTCTAAGTTGCTGTGATTCAGATCCAAGCATATCAGTCTTGAAATAGCCACCAAAACTGGAGTGGGGAAGAGTTTTTAAGGGGCAGGGAGAAATAGCTGAAATGGGGGAATTAACTTAACATTTATATTTAAGACACTTCACAAAACAGGTTTGCATTTTAAAAAACAACACTTCATGTTAATAAGTAATGTTAATAAGACATGCAGTGTAAAGACAGCTCTGTCTTAACTAGCTTACATTGCAAATTTATTTTGCCTTTTCTTTGTCATTTTGAATAATGTGTCACTGGTATATTTTGAGTTTTGCAAATGTGCCTCATCAAACATCTAATTATTAGCTACTTCTTCACTCTGTTAATCCATGCAGCTTCTTAGATGTGTTGCAAATGTGAATTAATTAAGGCTTGTGACACAAAATGAGTCAGATGCTGCGGCATAGAAAATTAGGTATATCAGAGATTTTAGATGGGGAGGTGGATGAAGATTTGTGTGCCCTTAAGGGGCAAAGAATACCCAGACATGAAAACCCTAGAGCTGCGTTAACTCTAATAGTTCCATTCTTGGCTCTTCAATGGGAATCTATTCAAACATTTAGCAAGGTAATGTAGCATAGTCCACCTGGTCTATTTAATGTCAGGCCTTTCCCCTGATGTGCTAGCTTTCTTCATGCAGGGAGTTTCTGATACACGGGCCGTTTTAATCAAAGAAAGAGTCCCTTTTCTGCATTCTCGCCTCATAAGAGAGCTGCATGAACTTTCAAAACATTTGAACCACCTTGGAGGGAGACGATGGAAAGGAGGCAACAAGAATGGTTCAATATTTATTGATTTAAAAGCTTTGTATGGCACCTTTCATCCGACTTGGATTCCAGGGCAGTGAAACAGACATATAATAAATGATTTACATTGTAGCGCAATAACAACAAAAATAAATGACAAAAAATAGCAGATTGGACCCTTATGCAGGCTTAGGAGTATAGAGAGCATTTGAAACACCTGGGCAAATTTAAAAAAAATGTTTTAGCCTGGCGCCAAAAGACTTGTTGTGTGGGTGTGAGTTGGGCCTCTTTGGGTAGGATTGTGCTAAAGCCCAGGTGACCTCATTGAAGAATTCGTCTCTCTTGTGGGTGGATTTCCCAGGGAAAAGGCAACTGAGGAAGGGTTTCAGTAGACGACTCACAAAAATTACAGAGAAGTACATACCTCTCTTCCTGAATGTGTTATTCACTTCTGTGTCATGGAGGAGGGGAAACGTATGTGTGCGTGTATGAATAGCTGTTGACCCATTGGTAAAGTTATTTGTGGTCTGAACGCAGAAGAAGAGGAAGAGTTTGGATTTGATATCCCGCTTTATCACTACCCTAAGGAGTCTCAAAGCGGCTAACATTCTCCTTTCCCTTCCTCCCCCACAACAAACACTCTGTGAGGTGAGTGGGGCTGAGAGACTTCAGAGAAGTGTGACTGGCCCAAGGTCACCCAGCAGCTGCATGTGGAGGAGCGGAGACGCGAACCCGGTTCCCCAGATTACGAGTCTATCGCTCTTAACCACTACACCACACTGGTGCTCTACACCACACTGGCAGCGTTGGGCAGGATAGTTGGAGTTTGTAGCACTGCAGGATTGAATAACTCTTTCTCTGCCTGTGTCCGCCCAACCTCTCCCTAGCCACTTTCCCTCACTTTGCATAGTTTTGTAGCTGTTTGAAGTGTTCAAAGTGCTCTAAATACAATAGCTCAGTCAATCATCATTGTTCTAGCATTTCAGACACTTATTGTTCCCATATTGCAGATGGGTAGGCTGAGAGATAATGGCTTGTCTCGGGCTGGTGGCTGAAGCTTGCTTTAAACCAGAGACCTCCCAGCTCGTGTTCTTAGCGGCGATTGTGCTCCAGCCGTTAAAAATAACTGCGATCAGTCATCCTGCTTTTTATCTTCTTCTACAGCTTGCAGTAGTCAGTGCCTGAGCTGTGATTCAGGGACCCGTTGCACATCCTGCAGAGACCCGTCCCACGTCTTGCTCTTTGGCGAATGCCAGGATGACAGCTGCGCTCCCCAGTATTACCTGGACGTCTCCACCAAGACCTGCAAAGGTGAAAGAAACAGAGAGGTGTTCTCGTCTTGGATCACAATAACAATGGTTAAGAGTCTAGTTTAAGTCACAGCAAAGCCTTCTTCACTCTCTCCTTCCAAACCCCATCCTTCCCATCTTTGCCGCTCCCCTCGCTCCCCTGGTTATCTGCTTTCATGGGATTCTGCTCCCAGTGAAAAACAAGATTATTGCAAATCCTTCCCTCGTAAATGATTGAGTAAGTGAGCCATCAAACTCTCTTCCAAGGGTCAAGATTTGACATTTGCTCAGCTAGCGGTTCAGTCGATTGATGGGTGAGCTTAACTTACTAAATTCCTCCTCCTCCCCTTTAACATTTATATAAGATTTTGTATATTTGCTGGAGTTTTCTCTGATTTATAAATATTGCAAGGCTGAATATACATATTTCAGGAGAGAACTTTGAAGGAACAAGCCTTCAGCACATGCTGCTGGTTCCACATTTGTGTATTCTGAGGAAGAAAATCAGGCCCAATATGAATATTTTCTTCCTTCCCTCTTCATACCTTCATTATTATTATTTATTAAATTTGTATAAAGCTACATTGCAAATGCACCACCATCAAAGATTCCTGTGCATCACCCTCAGAAGGCTTGCTGTATAATTAACTAACCTGAAACACTGGGACTCTCTTTAACTACCCAAGGTGGAAGAAAGTTAAAGCTAAGGAACGTGGTCCCAGGACTCATAAAAGGTTCTAGACTCATTTTCATGTCACAGCAGGATATGAGCATATAGAGTGGAGTTCAAAATTCACTGCAAACTGTTTAGCAGCGAAATCAGGGGAGAGTCAAGAAGGACAGCTCTTCCCCCCTTGCCCACAGACAGAATCCAGCAACCTGCTAATTTTTACTATTATCCTAATTAGGGGTGGGGAAGAAATTCAGTTCAGTTCCTATTTCAATATGAAACATCCTAATTTGCACTTCCTGAAATAACACAGGAACCAAAACGGGTTTCTCTTTGAAATTCACAGTTCTCTGAATTTTGTGATGCCGTTCTCTAACCGAACAAGATGTACAGAAATGTGTGTATTGGGGGAAGCATGCATTAGAAATGTGCAAGTTAGTGAAAATAGCATGCAAAAATGCATTACATTTGGGGAAATTGTTTGCAAAAATGTGCATATCAGGGTAAAGTTGCATACAAATAGATTAGGAGAAATTTGCACTAAAATGCTGGTGAATTTTCATGGTGGCTTTTAAAAAGATGCAAACCGATGCAGAAATGCAGAGAGCTGAACTTAAGGCTGAAAAAGGGAGAAACAGAAAGAAACCGAAATTGGCATCCATCTATAATCCTAAATTCCTACCCTGATTCCCAAGCTAACCTAGAATGTAAAATAAATCCTCCGGAGTTCGCCGGGCTGTATTTTTTCCTGATGTATATTGGAGAAGGATTTCAGGATTTTCAAAAGGAGTACTGAGCTGATATTTCATGTGGCTGGAGGATGTGGATTCAATGGGAGAAATTCTTTTGCTTTGGCGCAGGTTAAAAGAGCCCCCTTGCCCCCGTGACAAATGATCTCTGATCTAGCTGCAGCACCCAGAATTACTTACCATGGAGAGGAGCTATGCAGACGTTGTTTCAGCGCCACTGAGAGTGCCTTCCAGGAAATGGGATGGTGTTGCACAGACTTGCAGCGTGATGCCAGCCATCTAACATGCCAAATAGTTCTAAATGCTGCCGCTGGGACTCTAGGGGCAACGTCAATTTGTAAAGTGTCCCCATGTCCCCTCTCTCCTCTTACGCCCACTCTCACCGTTTCTGCTCTGCTCAAGTTTCTCTTGCCAGGGCACTCAAGGACAGCTCCAACTTCTTATTGCACATATGTTTTTGCACCTTGGCTCACCTTGAGGTCTGGAAGACTAGAGTGCCAGTGCTTTCTTGGTTTCCTTTTACAACAGCCCCCCTTCTTAAGCTTGGAGAAGGGGCTATTCTTAGACTCAGCAGGGCTCCCTCATCATCCTCTCTGGGTCTGTGTAACACCTGACTAGGACAGCTTCTATCTCTATGGCAGGGCCATGCCACCCTGTTCCTCTAGGACTTTTGTGATTGCTATATCCTGTGCTAGCTTCTCTCCCGTTCCACACCTCCATCGCCATTTCCTTCACCAATATCGCATCCTGGGGATTGTAGTCCACTTCACTTCTCTGTATTGCACAGCAGGGGTTTGCGAAAGGTAGGCTGGGGTCTCCTGACAACATCTCTGGGCGATTAGCAGTAGATCACCCAAGGTTTAAGCAGCAAGAAAGCAGCTTTTTCCTCTGAAATTAATCTGCTGGAATGAAGCAAGTTATCCAGGAACAGACTTCTATGTGAAAGGACTGGAGGTTGAGTTCAGTTGAGTTCTGGTGCTGAAAACAAAATCCTAATCTCAGAATGCTCAGAGGCACCTTGTCTTTTATTCTAACCGCATTACTTTCACAATTGTACACATGGCCCTGGTTAATAGATCATGAGGTTCTAGTAAATGATAATAATAATTTTATTATTTATACCCCGCCCATCTGGCTGGGTTTCCCCAGCCACTCTGGGCGGCTCCCAGCAGAACACTAAAAACAGAATAAAACTTCAAGCATTAAAAACTTCCCTGAACAGGGCTGCCTTCAGATGTCTTCTAAAGGTCAGATATTTGTTTATTTCCTTGACATCTGATGGGGGGGGGCGTTCCACATAGCGGGCGCCACTACTGAGAAGGCCCTCTGCCTAGTAAAGAGCAGATTAGATCCGATAGTTCTGACTGCTAGATGGAGTCAGTAAGCCTTTGATGGGAACTGCAGGTGTAGAGAGGACTGTTACTCTTTGGTTTTGCTTACAGGCATCCCATAACCTTCTGGTTGGTCTCCCTGAGAACAGGATGCTGGACTTTGGTTGGATCAAACAGAGCTGTTCTTAGGTTCTTAAGCCCACCCCGATGTATAGCACTTGGCGCTCTGTTGGTGCTGAATAAATGCTCAGCTCTTTTCACAGTAGCATGGTTCTCTCACAGTTATTGCATGCGTCTCCCAGGAGGTACCCAGCAGGTGCCTGGAGCAGCGCGGCTGAGATGTCCCTGCCTCCCTGTTATTAACTTTGCCACGCTCTCTTCCGAAATTCCTTTTGACTTCAGGGCAATGTCACCTTCGTCATTGATTCGGCCTGCTTAATTAGCAGCGCTTGCGGGGAAATCCCAGAAGTCTGCAGGAGTGGAAGATAAGAGATTTACGGTTTAACTGTGGCAGGAGACGCCATGGAGCAGTGTCAGCCGACAGCAACCGCAAGGACCTCAAGGGAGCAGCCGTTGCGACTGCCTGACTGGACCTTTGAAAAGCAGCCTCCTGTGTCCATGTTTAACATAATTGGGAAATGTTAAACCCCAGAGAAAGATCTGTGTTATTCTAAGAACATCTCCTTAGGCATTTTCTCTCCTGCCTTGCATCTGTTCCGCTGTTCTTTCTTTGCCCTTCAATGCATCTGCAGTCAGTACCGTTTGGTATGTTAAAATGGGTGGGTGGAAGCCGAGCAGACCGTGGGCTTTGCTTAGGATGTGTGTGTATTTTCTTCCTTCTTTGTATTCCAGAGTGTGACTGGAGCTGCAACGCTTGTAGTGGTCCCCAGAGCACCGACTGCTTGCAGTGCATGGAGGGACACATTCTGCACGAAGGTTCCTGTGTGGAGCGTTGCCCTCCTGCTTTCTACAAAGAATCCGACACTTGCCAAAGTAAGTCTCTGCTCCTTTGCCTGCAGGGTAAGTGTACTTGATTTCCTTTCTCAAGGACGCCATCCACAAACGACCTCTGTCAGATACTGCTATGGAAGCTCACTAATTCCTTGCTGGACAGATTGTTTCTTGTGCCCCCATTTGAGACAAGTCAGTGGGGTGGGTCCTCTGCCACTTTGCGAGACCAGTCGAGATTTTGCTTTGGACTGGGCGGTAAAGGACACAAGGAGAAGGGGGAGAGCTCATGCTATTGGTGAGAAAAAAGGTTAAGGTAAAGGGAACCCTGACCATTAGGTCCAGTCGCGGACGACTCTGGGGTTGTGGCGCTCATCTCACTTTATTGGCTGAGGGAGCCGGCGTACAGCTTCCGGGTCATGTGGCCAGCATGACTAAGCCACTTCTGGTGAACCAGAGCAGCGCACGGAAACACCGTTTACCTTCCTGCTGGAATGGTACCTATTTATCTACTTGCACTTTGACGTGCTTTCGAACTGCTAGGTTGGCAGGAGCAAGGACCGAGCAATGGGAGCTCACCCCATCGCGGGGATTCGAACCGCCGACCTTCTGATCGGCAAGCCCTAGGCTCTGTGGTTTAACCCACAGCACTACCCGCGTCCCTCATTGGTGAGAAGGGCATGCCAAACAGTTGCTGTGCTGTCCACATTCCTTCACAGGAATGTAGCAGTCCATGACTGGGGTGAGAGATCTTTTACAACCCAAGGGCAGCATTCCACCATTGGCAACTTTTTGAGGGCCGCATATTTGTAGTGGGCAGGGCCAGGTGCGAAAGTGGGCAGACCTTTCCCCCTGCATTCCAGGGGGTTGGACTAGGGATTGGGACTTGGGATTCTTTTCAACTGTACAGTTCTATGATCCTTTGACTCTTATTTGTGTAGAGTAGGCTGCATTGCTGTAAGGCAGAAGTCAGAGGTTTCCACCCCATCCTTCTTCCAGGTGAGGAAGAGGCATTATCACAATTCAAGGAGGCTTCCCGGTCAGCCAAAGTCACTCTTGTACCCTGTGGGATGGAGTAGAGACGCAAGGACCAAACAGAGAGGTCTGGTGGGCTGGATTTGGCCACTGGGACTGAGGTTCTTGGTGTAGGTTCTCAGCCTCCAGATTCTGGAGGTTCTCAGCCTCCAGATTCATGGTCTGAATCTGTGAATTCTGGTCCTGACACCATCTGACTGTAGTGACAGAGGTATCCTATTCGGAGTGCCAGTTCTGCCTTCAAATGAGACCTGTCAATGTGATCCCTGCTATGCTTACAGCGTTTTGGGTTTACAGTACCTGTCTGTTGTGATTTAGGACATACGGGAACAGTAAAGAGCCCGTTACTCAGAAAACCTTCGGCGCAAATTTGCGCTGTCACCTCAAGACCTACAACGGCATTTAAGCTGGCATATATCTATAATGTTCTTCTGAGGCTTGGGATCTTGAAGGAAAGTGGTAATGGATACAAAGCCCTGTCCAGGTCCGGGCAGATCAGCACCCTGGACAGCTCCCAATAGGACCTTATATCTGCACTTGGGAAGATGCTCTCTCAGCAAAGGCTTAAGAGTCATCTGAAGCCTTAAAAAGTTGACATGTCTGGACCTTACAGTGGCTCCACCTTGGGAGACCTGTTTGCACTATTTAAAGGGCCTGCAGCCTGTTCTGTAGCCACATGCTCCTGCATAGTTGTGGAGCAGGAGAGACTGCAGGAATGTCAAACCCCAAGGATGACGGGAGACTGGTGCATCGCCTGAATGAGTTCTCCTAAGGCCAAAAACTGGGACCCTGAGGCAATGTCCACCTGCACTTGAGCTAGGAACCGCTGTCTGCTTGTGTTGAGTGGCTTCTGTCCTGCCAGCTCTAATCATCCGGTAGCATCTATTATACTCAATATTTCTCTCTCTCTCTCTCTCTCTCTCTGTATGCATGCACATACATACGTACACTTGTACACCCTGCAGTGGCTAGAATGTTGGGCTTTGATGTAGACAATCCAAGTGCAAATTCTTGTTCAGCTTTCCAGGTGTCAAAAAAGGTTATTTATGTAAGCCACTACTGCGGCCCGTGTTTTGTTAGCCCAAAAATGGAAAACGAGCAAGGTCCCAACTACAGAAGAATGGCAACTTAAACTGATGGAATATGTGCAGCTTGCGGGCCTAACAGACAGAATAAGAGAACATGAAGAACATAGGTTTAAAGAAGATTGGAAAATGTTTATTGAATATATTGGGGGGGGGGAATTGTGTACACTTGAAAACATTGGCAGCATTAAGATAAATTCAGCAGTTTAAATAAGTTTTGATGGATGTAATAATGGAATACTGAATGGTTTGGTTTATATAAAATATCCAGGGCTTTATGTTTTGCAAAATGAACCATGGAAAGAGAAAAAGGGAAGTTTTTGATATTTTAAGGTTGCTTAAATGAATATTCTAAATTGTAAAACAGAAAATGTAATAAAAATTATATATATATATAAAATCTTGCTCAGCTATAGAATTCACTGTGTGACCTTGGACATGCCATGCCCTGCGAGAGTATTGTAAGGACAGAATGAGCTAACAGTGTATACTGCGTTGGTCAGGGTGTAATCAGATCACGAGACACAGAACTGTGCCCTGCGTTTATGTCTAGAGGAATTTGTTCCTAAGTTATTTGTGCGTGTTTTCCAGGATGTGATGATGACCGCTGCCTGCAGTGCCGTGCCCCAAGTGAATGTGCCCGCTGTGAATCCCCGTTTCTCCTCATGGGTTCCCAGTGCGTCTCGACATGTGGAAAGCGGTTTTATGCAGACCACGGAGAGCAAAGGTGCTCAGGTGAATATCAATAAGGGGATTAAAGCTTAAAAACACACTTGAGTTCACAGGTAAGCAGCCTGAGCAAAAAGAGGACTCGAGAATCCATGGGCTGGATAAAATAATATTCCAGCTTATGTGCTTCACTTAAAAAAACCTGTTGATGTTGTTGGTCTCTGAAAACTGGGTGGCGCTGTGGGTTAAACCACAGAGCCTAGGACTTGCTGATCAGAAGGTCAGCGGTTCAATTCCCCGCGACAGGGTGAGCTCCCGTTGCTCGGTCCCTGCTCCTGCCAACCTAGCAGTTCAAAAGCACATCAAAGTGCAAGTAGATAAATAGGTACCGCTCTGGCAGGAAGGTAAATGGCGTTTCCATGCGCTGCTCTGGTTCGCCAGAAGCAGCTTAGTCATGCTGGCCACATGACCCGGAAGCTGTACGCCGGCTCCCTCGGCCAATAAAGCGAGATGAGCGCCGCAACCCCAGAGTTGGCCACGACTGGACCTAATGGTAAGGGGTCCCTTTACCCAGTGGCGTAGCGTGGGGGGTGCAGGGGGGGCCGGCCGCACCGGGCGCAACATCTGGGGGTTAGGGTTAGGGGGCGCAGATCCATGGGTTAGGGGGCGCAAATTACTTGCCTTGCCCTGGGTGCTGACAACCCACGCTACGCCACTGCCTTTACCTTTACCTTTAGGACACAAAGAGCTGTAGTAGAGCTTCTGATCCTTTATCTTACTTTGTACTCATTTCGGGATGAGAACTCGTTCTCTGAATATGCGTGGCTTACAGTAGGGCAGCCCAAGACATTTTGCTGCCTCAGGCAAAGAATACGATAGAATCATAGAATTGTAGGGTTGGAAGGGACCCAGTGGTCATCTAGTCCAACCCATTGCAATGCAGGAATCTCAACTAAAGGATCCATGACAGATGGCCATCCAACCTCTGCTTAAAAACCTCCAAGGAAGGAGATAGCCTCCCTTCCCTCCCATTCCAAATAAGGAAGCTACTTCCAACACTAGCAGCAGGACAGTGTCCACCATCGTATTTGTCCTCCAACAGCCAACCTCTGCTCCCCACTCCCCAGTTCTGTCGCCTGAAGCAGCCGCCACTCTCTGCTCCATGGTAATAATAATAATAATAATAATAATAATAATAATAATATTTATAGCCCGCCCTCCCCAGCCAAGACCGGGCTCAGTGCGGCTAACACCAGATATAAAACAATTGATTAAGATACAACTTAAAAACAAGATTAAAATACAACATTAAAATGCAGCCTCATTTCAATAGAAACTCAAATCAAGAACTTTTTGGGGATGAAAACGTCAAATCTTCACCAAGGCCAACTATCCAGACTGGTTTTACGTGGGCCAGAAAAAATCCAGGGAAGTCCCCAAATAGGAGTTCCATCACAGAAGGAGAAAGGAAAAAGGAAAGAGGGGATCAAGTTGATTCCAAGCCAAAGGCCAGGCGGAACAACTCTTTCTTACAGGCCCTGCGGAAAGAAATCAGATCCTGCAGGGCCCTGGTCTCATGAGACAGAGCGTTCCACCAGGCCAGAGCCAGTGTTGAAAAGGCCCTGGCTCTGGTTGAGGCTAATCTGACTTCCTTAGAGCCCGGGCCCTCTAGGGTGTTGCTATTTATGGACCTTAAGGTCCTCCGCAGGGCATACCGGGAGAGGCGGTCCCGTAGGTACGAGGGTCCTAGAGCGTGAAGGGCTGGGCCTCAATCCCTGGAAGATTTCTAGGAATTGCTGCCAGCTGGCATAGATCAGGCTTCCTCAACCTCAGCCCTCCAGCTGTTTTGAGACTCCAATTCCCATCATCCCTGACCACTGGTCCTGCTAGCTAGGGCTCATGGGAGTTGTAGGCCAAAAACATCTGGAGGGCTGAGGTTGAGGAAGCCTGACATAGCTTATACTAGGAAAGGAGGGGTGAAGAATCTGCTTTAAGTGTATTTATACCTAGCTTTTGGAAGTTCTTACTCAACTGAACTTTGCTCACACCAGACGGCCTCTTGGCCGCAGGTGTCCAAGCTGCTCATGCTTCTTTTGTAAAGTGCCTAGAGGCTTTTTACAATCGAGAGATGGGTGAATCTCGCAAAACAATTAACCCAATATATCAGCGTTCTACGGTTTGATAATCCTGCCTAAACATCCAAACCCTTCAGGTCACCCAGGCCTTCATAATAATTTCTTTGGGGCATTATTTTGTGAGTGGGATTCTGTGGCATACTGGCAAAAGTGACACTCCTGAGCAACAAACCTGTTTCCAAAAATGAATGTGTTTTGGGGGAGGGGGAGGTTTGCAGTAAGGAAAGTGACAGGGATATGCACTGGAGACTGTGATAACAACTGCTTGATGCAACTTCATTTAGCTTCACAAGTAAATCAGAGTGAATCCTCAATAAACTGGTAGCGTTGTATAACCTCACCACAAACACTGTGCAAAGAAATCAAGAAGAATGCTCAATAAACAGATTATCTGGAAGCGACAGTAACTGGAGCAAATTTAAAAATGTTGAACAAGCAGGCTCCCTTTTTGTTAAAGCGTGGAGATGTGTCCCTTTGCATTCTTCATATTTAAGACAATGTAATTCTTTATAACAATAGCTGCTTAGTGAGTTTAACTGCGAAGCCAACCACAGATTTAGGAGCTCCTGAGGCACAATCAAGTGTGATCTCAAACTTTGTGTGTGTGTGTGTGTGTATTCATGCGCTCATGTGCCCAGACACTGGTGTCCACATGTAAAGGAATGTGTGCTTCCTGAAATGAATGAGAAGATTTTATAGTCTGAGAGTCCTGTTTGCTGCATTGCCCTTCACCCCCCAGCGCTCAGGGCAATGTTGGCTCAACAAGCCGTTTGTGCTTGGACTCTTGTTTCGTTGACCATTAATAAAGTAATAACACAGTTGTGGCCTTGTTTTCCGAGACTAGAAAACGGCAGTGGTAGCATTTGATCTTTATTTGAAAGTCTTGTTCCTTTCCTTTTCATGCTAGCCTGCCCCAAAGGATGTTTGGAATGCGACAAATCAAGTCGATGCCGAGTTTGCGACTCTACTACGTTTTTGCAGGAAAGCCGCTGTGTCTCTGACTGCAGCCATGGTTTCTATGGAAATCCCTGGAGCAGAGAGTGTGAAAGTGAGTATTTTCCCATAACGCTCCCCTTGGCACCCGGGTAGTGCGGGTCACTCTCTCACTTACAGTTTCCCATCTGTTCATATGAGGTAACAGTGAACCTCATGGGTTGTGAGGAGGGCTGGTGATCAGAGACAGTGCGGTGTAGTGGTTAGAGCATTGAAATAGGACCTGAGAGAGAGCCAAGGTTCAAATCCTCACTCGGCCATCCAGCTCGCTGGGTGACCTTGGGCCAGTCATAGTCTCGCAGCCCAACCTACCTCACAGGGTTGTTGTTGCGATAAAAAGTGGGACCACGTATGACACCCTGAGTGACTTGAAGGAAAGGTGGGATAGAAATGTAATAATAATCAATCAATCTACACCGCAGGTAATCTGATTTAACAGTCAGATCCATTTCTCTTTCTCAACCTTATTGAACCATGGGAATTGTAGTTCAATATATGTGTGTTGTATATATACAGAAGTGTGGGCAAGGGGATCTCTGATAAAAGGCACCAGAACTCTCAGACCTATAACTTCCTGGTATATTACCTAAAATTAGTGGCTTTGCTACTATAAAAACATCCAACTTTCTCTTTTCTGGTGTTCTCTACTGCAACGAACCTATGTATTTCACTTAAGGCAGAAGAGAGATCTAGAAAACTGCTGGATTTTTTTCTTTTAAAAATGGGACATAAGGCGTTGTGTATTTTTTGTGTTGCAGATGGGCAGGGGAAGCATTGTGGTCAGTTTTGCAACTTCTGTTAGCTGCACTGTAAAAGGTATATAGAAATCTTCAGCGAAATAAAGGCCGAGGTCTACATATTAACTGGGTTTTGTTTTGTTTGGTTTTTTTTGGTTTAGCTGTCATGCAGACTCCTGTTCTCAGGGCAAATGGTTCACTCCAGGTAGGAATTGGTGAGGTGAAGCCCATTGACCTCTCCATCCTGGAGTTGCAAGGCCCCATTGGCAATGGAGAAGGTTTCTTGTTTCATGTGGTTGACCCTCCCACCAACGGCCGACTGCTGACTGTGGCAAATGGGAAAGAGACAGAGTTGAGCCAGGGCGACCGTTTCACCGTGGAAGACGTGAAGGGGCAGAGAGTTCGTTTCATGCATGATAAGAAGAAATCCAGGTGATTTGCTGCTTCCTTACATCTCTTGCTGTCAGTGCACGGAAGTTATCCAAGGGTACTTCCGAATAGCGTGGGAAAGTTGCTCTACATCTGTGTGGATGGGTGCGGTAGGAGTTGCAATACCTCAAGGACCGCCTCTCTCCATATGAACCTACCTGGACCCTGAGATCATCTTCTGATGATCTCTTGTGCCTCTTCTGTGAGAGGTCCAGAGGCTGGCAATACGAGAATGGGCCTTTTCTTTGGTGGCTCCCCACTTGTGGTGTGTTCTCCCCAGGGAGATTTGCCTGGTGCCTTCATTATACACCTTGAGGCGCCGGGCGAAAACGTACCTCTTTAACCAGGCCTTGGGCTGATTGACATCCAATGCCCTTTTAGATGTGTTGTGGAAGGGTGGATTATCAGGTTGTCTTTGTTATTTTTACTACGTATTTTGTATTTTTTATATAGTAACTTTATGTTGTGAACTGCCCTGAGATCTATGGGTATACGGCTGTACAGTGGACGCTCGGTTGCGAACATGATCTGTGCGGGATGCACATTTGCAACCCGCAGCTGCGGGCTGCGATTCGGTGCTTCTGCACATGCGCAAAGTGCGATTTAGCGTTTCTGCACATATGCGACCACCGAAACCCGGAAGTAACCCGTTCCAGTACTTCCGGGTTTCAGCGGTCCGTAACCTGAAAAATGCAACCTGAAGCATCTGTAACCTGAGGTATGACTGTATACAAATTTATTAAATAATAATAATAATAAGAGAAGAAGGGAAAGATTAGAATTGAAGTGATACCACCAGATATATGATTGGGGCACAAGTGCAGAAATTGAGACTGGTCTAAATACAGATTGCAGTGGTCTGAGAATCGCAGTTTTTATTTAAAAACATGCAAGTTTCTGGTCCTCAAGACTCATTTCATTTTGAGGCGGGAAGCTTGAAAATAAGACAGCAGTGCCTGGTGAAATCTCAGTATACACACGCAGCCTTGAAGGCGCTATGGCAGAGCCATTTTTGGCTGTGGTCACAAGGGGCTCTTCCAGATGGGCTCTTTATTCCAACAAAATTTGGCTGTTATCTCTCACTTTCAAGGGCAATCATCCCATCATTTTTCCAGCTGCAATATGTCCAGTAAGAAATGTGATGGGTAATTGCTCTATAAAGTGCAGAATAGCAACCACTCGCTGGCAATGTCATATAACCTCCGCACCGACAGATCAGAATGAACGCTTCCAAGGTTGATATTTTCTAGTCTGCTATTATCACCGATCAAAAAGGTTTAGCACCTTTTTTGAGCATTAATTTTTTTTTTTTTTGTACACCACCTCCTGTAGTCGATGAATCATGCTGTGCACTTGTATTCCTATCAAAAAGCAACATCTATTTATGTAACCTTCTTTGGGTGTTCATGTAGGAATGGGCAGTTTTCCCTAAAGATCAGCCATCAACAGTACTTCTCTGAACCAGAAACGTTCACTGTTCAAGCACAATCAACAAAGGTAAGCTATGATCTGTATATATTTTTTTCAAAAATGTGAAGGGAAAATACGTATCCAGATCTATATTTGATTCCCCGTTTGTCTGCAGGCCACAGAGCTTTCCGTATGATGGTTAGCCTTCCTGCACACCAAACTTTCCAGGCATTTCGGAAGTTTTGTTATCTTCCATTGTTGCATTACTCCCTGCTCGTTTTCCACTTTATGTTGATGGTTAGTCCTTTGGGGCAGTAGGCCAGGGTGAAACTGAATTAATCACAGAACAGAGCCGGACTAGTGATCATCTTCTTTCCCCCCCCTCATCCCAGTTTCCCCACTTTTTAAATATGCCTTTCCCCCTCCACCAAGAATGACATGTATTCTGTAACTCTACCACATCACCGTAGAGTTGTGCAGAAACTTGAGTGTTGGCTATCAGGATTTCGCATCCTGAGAAACGAGGTGTTGTGTTTTTAAAAGCCATAAACAACAACCCATGTCTCTAGCCTTCATGAAGGTAAGCAAGAAGAACTCCACTAATAATCCCATCATTAGAGTGTGATGCATGGCTCAGTGGTTGTCGCATGCATAGGGTGTCAGGTTCAATACGTGGCACCGCCAGTTAAAAGGATCAGGTAGCTGGAAAATTCTTTCTTCCTGATGTTTTGGGGAACTGCTTCCGGTCAAGGTAGACAATACAGGTCTACATGAACAAATAGCTTGGCCTGGTGTAAATAGCTTTCTACACCTTTCTTCAAAGTATGCAGAGCAGATGAAAACAGTGAAAACATGTTAACGTAATGTAAACGAGCAATGTGAAAGGATAGTAAGCAAAAGAAAAACAGTACCTGAATTGAAATGAATTGGCTGTGTCCTCTGTTGTCTTTAGCACCAGATGATTCTGGTACATAAGATTTCATTGTTCTGCATGGCTCCCATCCCCAATATTCTTGCTCTGTCCTGCCTTCTGGATTTAGCGCTATTTTCCCTTCTCCTCAGCTCCAATTTCATGGTTCTAAACTAAGCCTCTCCCTTCCCCTTCAGAAGATACGTGCATCGCCAATCGTTAGCAATAACCTCAACGTGTGTACTTCATACAGTAATGTGTTATTTCCACCAGTCCAAATGAGACCTTGCGCTGATGACCCTTGCTATCTAGCTGAAGAAGCCTGATTCATCAGCCTTTTCAAGAAGTGTTTATTAGTTCCTTTTAATGCTTTCTTTTGGTTAGCCTCTTAGATTCCAGGGCTCTCGGTGCCTTGTTTTAACGTTCAGTATTGGGTAGGAAAGTAACCAGCACAGCTCTCCGGCTGAAACACCGGCACCTAAGTTAGGCAGACAACTTGCTTGCTAACATACACTGTTAGATGCTGCCAATACTGAACAAAATGGACCAATATCCTAAATTTTTATGAGTTAATAGAAACATAGAATTGTAGAGTTAGAAGGGACCACTAGGTTCATCTAGTCCAACCTCCCTGCGATGCAGAAATCTTTTGCCCAATGTGGGGTTCAAACCTACGATTCTGAAATTGAGAATCTGCAGCTCTGCTCTGCTGACGGAGCTATCCCAGCTGTCCTCTTCCTCTAGTCCAACCCGCTACAATGAAGGAATCTCAACCAGAGCATCCAAGGCAGATGGCCTCTTAGATCTCAAGGTTTTCAGTAGTGTGGCAGAGATCCTTTCTCAGGTCTCAACTATATTCAAGTCCCCCTTGCAATTCTGCCCTTAGTACCCTGGCACTTGAAGCAAAACAATTAAACGGTATATAAAACTGTCTAAACAGATGAAAGCAAATGCATTTTGAAAAGTAACAAACAAACAAAACCAGCACATCAAGGGGGGAAAATGTTCTGGTCAAGGCTTTTCACTGCTGTGCTAGCTTTCTACTTGCAGGATTTCATTTTTATGTAGGGAAACATTTTTAAAAACACATGATGGCTCCTCACCTGTAGCCTGCAGTGGCCCTGTCCATTCTCCTGCCTCTTTCCCAACTCAGTCAGTGGCATGACTTCACCTGTCACCCCTTAAGTTGCTTTCTTTGCCTTCCCTCAGAACAGAATTAGTAACCTGAATGAGTGCTTCCCTTTTCCTCCCTGTGGCTATAAGGATCTATGTAAAACAAGTTAAGTGCATCTGCGCTCGCAAATTTACACAGGCCGTGGAAATGAGCGGTTGTTGGTACAGCTGTGGTTTTGTGGCAATGGGTTTAAACCGTAGACCAGGGGTCAGTAAACTTTTTCAGCAGGGGGCCGGTCCACTGTCCCTCAGACCGTGTGGTGGGCCGGACCATATTTTGAAAAAATAATAATGAACTAATTCCTATGCCCCACAAATAACCCAGAGATGCATTTTAAATAAAAGGACACATTCTACTCATGTAAAAATGTGCTGATTCCTTTTTTAAAAATATTTTTTTATTTATTTTTACATATTAATTACCATTTATACAACAAAACTTCACTTCTTATACAATCTTTTTGGACTTCCATCAGCCCCTCTGATGCTCCTCCGTTCTTATCACTTATTCTGCATTTCTTAAATTCCTATTGCCTTTAATTATCTTAACTAACAGTCCCCTCGTTACCTTTTTTTTTTTTTGCAGTATTTCAAATAGTCCACCTTACAAAACTTCTTGCAAACCTACAAGCGTAATCTGATCATCACAATTACTTTCCAAATAGTCCATAAATTTATGCCAGTCTTCTGTGAATCTCTGGTCCCACAGATTTCAAATTCTTCCTCTTAATTTATCTAATTCTGCATAGACCATCAGTTTCATCCTCCACTCTTCTTTTGTTGGTAGTTCTTCTTGCTTCCAATTTTGTGCCAATAATATTCTTGCTGCCCTCACTGCATATAAAAATAATTTACAATCCTTTCTTTTTATATCATCTCCTACAATGCCGAGTAATAATGCTTCTGATTTCTAAAAACATGCTGATTCCTGGATTCCGTCCGTGGGCCGGATTTAGAAGGCGATTGGGCCGTATCCGGCCCCCAGGCTTTAGTTTCCTACCTATGCAAGCAAGGAACTGAACGCTGTCTTTACATTTCAGGCTCCCTACGTTCTAAGGAACGAAGCCCTCATTCTTGGCCAAGGGGAAGCTGGAGCCATCACCAACCTTTTGCTTGATATTCGAGACAGTGATAATCCTGAGAGCGTGACACTGGCTGTTTTAGATCCTCCGAAACACGGGCAGCTAGCCAAGCTTTCTGGGGACACATCGCTGGCGACGAATCTTTTCCACCTTGATGACCTCTTGCAGGGATTTGTGCATTACATCCACGATGGATCCGACAGTTCGGAAGACACGGTGGTTCTGCAGGCAAGCGACGGGTATCACTTTCAGAATATACTCTTCCACATCAAAATTACGCCGAAAGTAAGTGCCATGATGGAAATCTCCATAGAGTGTTCCTATGCCATAAATGCGTTGTGTAACTCTGTGCCCATTTACTCAGAATTAAATCCTGTTGGGTTAAGTGGGGCTTGTTCCACACTATAGGGGAGCAGCCAGAACATGGTGTGTATCTAGATCTAGATAATCTTATATCTCCATGCATGTAGAAAACTAGCAGGTCGGGGGGGGGGAATAAAAAGGTAAAGGGACCCCTAACCATTAGGTCCAGTCGTGGCCGACTCTGGCGTTGCGGCGCTCATCTCGCTTTATTGGCCGAGGGAGCCGGCGTACATGACTAAGCCGCTTCTGGCGAACCAGAGCAGTGCACGGAAACACCGTTTAGCTTCCCGCCGGAGTGGTACCTATTCATCTCCATGCACTTTGATGTCCTTTTGAACTGCTAGGTTGGCAGGAGCAGAGCAACGGGAGCTCACCCCGTCGCGGGGATTCGAACCGCCGACCTTCTGGTCGGCAAATCCTAGGCTCTGGTTTTACCCACAGCGCCACCAAATGCTTCCAACCTAATCTTAAAGAACTAGCTTTCTGCATGGATGGAATTTTGCATTTGATCACCTGTGGTCAAATGCGTTCCTGCTAAGAAGCTTAATGGCATTGAAAGTTTGTGGTGGCTTCAGGTAGATGGCCTTTAAGCATCTTTCAGGCCTTTATTTCATCATTCCAATTTTAGCTAGGGGAGAAATACTGCCATATTTTAGGGGAGGTGGCTGCAGTCTGCCTTGTGGTTCTTTGTTTCTGGTGTTTCTGGCTGTCATTTGGACTTCAGGTAATAAGACTTATGATCACCTTGTTGAACAGAAACCCATGCAGAGAAAAAGGAGGGGTGTGTGTGTGTGTGTTGGGGAACCCCCCCATTGCACGCACAGCTGGCACTGGTTTGTAGTAACTTGTCAGTTGGGCTTTGTGGCTTGCTAGCAAGCAATGCAAGGTGGGCCTCAGCTTTCATCGTCTGCCAAACCCTGAACTCAAGAGGCCTCGCATGTGTAAGAGGCATGGATTGTTCTCGTTCTGCATATGTTTGAAAAGCCCTTAATGGCACAGAGCGATTCTTGTGCAATTTGGGCATGCTGCGACACAGCAGAACCCAATGTACTTGACAGTGAGAAGTGCTCCGTGTTCTTCCTCAAAAGTCCGCTCTTGTCTCCAGCAGTGGCTAGCCAGAGAACCTTTGGGAACTCCCTGATATTCTGAAAACTAGTGGTATGCTGCTTTCGAGTAGGGAAGCACCAATTGTATCTTTCAGAACTTGCTGCTTATCCTGCCTAATGCTTTCAAAAACCCACCTAAGCTAGCTGGTGGCACTGAATTCCATACAATTAGTAATTGTGATTTGCATTTAGATGTGTGTCCTTCTGTTTGTCCAGAATCTGCTGCTCAGTCTTGTGGGATGGTGTCAAGTTCTACTGTTTTGAGTCGAAGAGTAGCAATTTCTCACTGTACACTCTTTTTGCACCACTGTTGCAGTTTTGGGACCTGTTTTTATTGGGGGAGAGAATGAGGGGACTTTGGATTCTGCAGACCCAGAGCTGACCTGGGAATATTCTCTTTCAGCCCCTCCGGCCTTTGACTAATTAAGCAATCAGTGGCCTTTTAAACTGTGAGAAGGGTATTGTTTTTGTTTGCTCTTATGTTGTTGTTGTTTTTAGTTTTTATATTGCAAACTGCCCTCTAATCCAGGCATAGGCAAACTTGGCCCTCCAGATGTTTTGAGACTACGATTCCCATCATCCTTGACCACTGGTCCTATTAGGTAGGGATGATGGGAGTTGGAGTCCCAAAACATCTGGAGGGCCGAGTTTGCCTATGCCTGCTCTAATCCTAGGATAATAATAATTTATTTATACCCCGCCCTCCCCAGCCAAGACCGGGCTCAGGGCGGCTAACACCAGGTATAAAAACAATTTATTAAAATACAACTTAAAAACAAGATTAAGTACAATATTAAAATGCAGCCTCATTTCAGTAGAAACTCAAATAAAAAAATTTTGGGGGTATGAAAAAGAGACCCTCTTAAGAATATTAGGAGGGTGGGCAGGGGAAGGATTAGACCAGGGGTCAGCAAACTTTTTCAGCAGGGAGGCGGTCCACTGTCCCTCAGACCTTGTGAGGGGCTGGACTATATTTTGAAAAAATAATAATGAACGAATTCCTATGCCTCACAAATAACCCAGAGATGCATTTGAAATAAAAGACACATGCTACTCATGTAGAAACATGCTGATTCCCAAACCGTCCGTGGGCCAGATTTAGAAGGTGATTGGGCCGGACCTGGCCCGCGGGCCTTAGTTTGCCTACCCATGCACTAGACCATGTGAAAAATAAACATAATATTTCAGGTGCAGTTTGTTCGTTTTCAGCTTTGTATCCTTGTAATAGAAAAAGCGTGCCCTGACATTCCATTGTTGTGCCCATAACCTAGGCTAAAGGTGCCATTTAGCTCCTAGTTTTCGTATCTCAGTTTCATATCCTCTGGTTTCTCTTCAGATAGTATAAATCTCTCGCCTTTCACATCTCAGTTTCCCCACAGAACAACAGACTGGTGGGTGTTTGATTCTAAGGCGTTGAGAACACTATTTCCCCGCCTTCTGTTGATCACGCAGGTTTTGTTAACAAACAATGATGAAGGTGGATTGCGGAATATAATTTGCTTTATTAGGCAATTTCACACTCCCTTGTCTCATTATTTTCTGAATCCCACTTTGCAAGCATTTGGAAAAAAGAGAGCAAAAGATACCGCTGGTTTAAGAGCCGCGGAAACCCCCTAGAGGATTTAGTGTGAGGTAGGGCTGGCAAGGACCCAGTTTCTGCCTTAGCCTAATTATCACCTTTCCACAATAGCCTTGGGAGACAAACCAGATGCTAGGTTTATTTTTGGAGAAGCGGCGTCTAGACATACATAAAAGAAGATTTCTTTCTTTCTTTCTTCTCTCCCTCCCTCCCTCCTCCTCTTCTTCTTGGTTGTTATCCAAGAGCTGTTACGGATGCTGGTATAACCCTAGCTGGAGGCCGCCTGTTACGCACGCTGCTTATCTGTGAACATGCACCTTATTAGAATGAAAGGCTGAACAATTTCAGTGTGGTATGCCCTGATTTGAAAGGGCATTTGAAGAATTTCAGCTTACAGTCTAATATATCCTTTTATTTTTTAAAAAATACCTTTTATGAAAAGCCATATAAAAACACATTATCGTAAAGGCATTAACAAAGAAACAGTGATGACAGAAACTGAGAGTGTTTAATCTGTGCTGGATGATTTTCTGCTGCGAGGAATGTTTTCGGCTGCGTGGGTCTGAAAGCAATCCAGTTGTTAGGAGAGCGGCACTTCCAAAATCTTTGCAAAACACAAGCAGGGCTTCCCCGCCTCTTTTATTGTTGTTGCTTGAAACAGCTTGGGTCATGTGCAGAGTTCTTTTTCCAGAGGCGAACAAAAATGGCCTTTCATTTGTTGCATGTCGGGAAAATACCCCAGAGCATGCGCAGAGCGGCAGTCTCCATTTTTTCCATATGGTCAAATCTCTTTTTGATTTTAGAAAGGGATTAATAATGCCTTCTAGTGTCTTGTCCATTTTCTGATAAGGGAACACATAAAGTCTTGACCTCCATCATCCCTTTTTAACCATGGGGCCTGGTGTGAGCCTTGTAAAATCAAAAGGATATTGTAAGGGTATCAGGGGGTTGCTCGAGAGCAATCAGGCAAGTGCCTCCTTGGTCGGCTGTAAAGCCTTGTTATTGGTGCCAAAAAAACCTTCACTACACAGAGCGCCTCTATTCCGTGTCTTGCTCATTCACTGGCAGAATCTGTGAGTGGGCGGTCCTTAAACCTTCCCCAGCAGAGTAGTTTCTTGACGCCCAGTCTGCGCTTCCCCTCTCTGCGCGGAAGCCTACTGCACAGGGAGGGCGTGGGTAACGGAGGACCTCTCTCCTCCCCGCTTTGCCCAGGCAAGGTGTCCTGGCACCGCCTCGCCTCCTCCGAGCCCTGAAGCTCCTCTCCACTGGAGGCGTGGTTACTCTCCTCCGCTGAGGAGGTGCTGCTTCCCACGATCTTTGGGGGCTCTCTGTAATCCATCCGGCTTTTCCCCTCTCGCCCCTGAGCCGATGGCAGTTCCCTGACAGATATCCTTCAAGTGAGCAGAGTCTTTATACACCTTTCTTGGCCCTGTAAAGGGTTTTATGATATAGCTGAGGTCTCTTGTTTGCATCAATAAAATTTAATAGATTTTTTGGACTACGCAGAATTGGATAAGATGACAGGGAGAATTCGAAACCAGAGGGACCAGAAATTCTTGAAATATTGGAGTAAATATACGAGTTATTTGAAAGACAATTATAACCCAACTGACTACGTTTGTAGGACTACAAGAAGTTTTGTAAGTAGAACTATATGAAATATTGCAGAAAATATTTATGAGAATGGATTTTAACTTACGGATTATTAAAAGTAATAGTTAGGATAACAAATGTAAGATTAAGAGATGAGGTTTGAAAAACGTTAGACGTGGTTGATGGAAGTCTCAGGCTAAAATAGCTAAAATGTTGTATAAGATGAGATGGGATGATATGTTCTGTTTGGAAAATATGTGTAAAAACTAACAAAAATTTATATATTTTTTAAAAAATTAATAGATTTTTTTTGCCGACTATTAACATGAGAGATGGGTCTGCTTATTGGTAAGACTTGGAATAAGTAAAGAAGACACAGTAATAGCAACATATTTGTTATAGAAACTCTGCCCAATCTTGAGAATGATAGCTTTGACCAGTTCTAGAGCTTAGTTGTTAAATCTTTTATCAAGGCAGTGAAGTTCATTTTTTTCTAGTTCAGGTATATTCTCAGGTATATCCACTCCCAGGTATATAAAGTAGGTAGAGTTCCAAACCTATTCTTTTGTGCCAATGCAGTCGTAGTTTTGGCAGGTTGTGTATAGCTCAGCTCAGATATGGTGAAGTTAGCAATGAAGCCAGATATCTACCCATATATAGTAAATTGGTGCATAGCAGCAGGTAATGAGGTTTCAGGATCAGAAAGGAATAGAGCAACGGCATCTGCCAACATATTGATGGGATAAAGGTAAAGGGATCCCTGACCATTAGGTCCATTCGTGGCCGACTCTGGGGTTGTGGCGCTCATCTCACTTTATTGGCCAAGGGAGCCGGCGTACAGCTTCCGGGTCATGTGGCCAACATGACTAAGCCGCTTCTGGCGAACCAGAGCAGCGCACGGAAACACCATTTACCTTTCCTCTGGAGTGGTACCTATTTATCTACTTGCACTTTGACGTGCTTTCAAACTGCTAGGTTGGCAGGAGCAGGAACCGAGCAACGGGAGCTCACCCCGTCGTGGGGATTCGAACCACCGACCTTCTGATCAGCAAGTCCTAGACTCTGTGGTTTAACCCACAGTGCCACCCGCATCCCTTATTGATGGGATAGGTTTCTCCAAATAATTCAGAACCTTCCAAATCAAATTCTGTTTTCACTACCAAAGCTAAGGGTCCCATAGCCAGAGGGGAAAGCAGGGGAGACAGTGGGCAGCCTTGCTTGGTGCTCCAGTCCAGGGGCGAACAAAGGCATCGTGACATCTGGGGCTGCAAACCGCTGTGTATGGCACATGTGCGGCATCGTTACGTACAGCGCATACGCCATATGTAGCGATGCCGCACATGCGTTATACATAGTGGTTTGCCGTCAGCGCCGGGATCCTCTGCTCGCAGCTGCAGCCACAAATGGAGGATTCTCCACATGTGGCTGTGGTGGTGCGATGGCTGCTTGCGCCGCCGCGAGTCCCCATGGGGTACCTTCTTGTCACCCCCCAGACATCGCACCCGGGGCACGCTGCCTCCCCCTGTTGCGACGCTACTGCTCCAGTCAATGGGAAATGTCAGAGAGGGTTCCCCAGTCACCAAAACTTGGGCTGGGGACCCATAGTATAAAGCCAATTCTTGCCCTTTTTGGTTAAAGAGATTATTGCTTTTTGTCGAACTTATAGCAAACCTGTCAGGGAAAGGTCCAAACAGGAAGATTTTGAAGTGAATCCTCAGTCAGATCAGCTTCTCTCTGAAGAGGGGGAAGATTTGCCCCGCTTCTCCCCAGTGGTTTCTGTAGCAGACAGAACGCTCCACAGCCTTTGCAGGAGTTACCTAGCTATAAAATAGTGAAAGAAGAGGGAGAAGGGAGGGAACAGCCAGCAGAGACCTCCCTAGAGAGCAAGGGTGACCCCCCTCCTCTCGGTCTCATAGGTCTCTGCATATTAGAGAACAGAGAATACAGAGGAGTGGAACTTCCCATTGGCGCCCAGGATGTTGCTGGGGACGGAAGGGGAAGGGCTCAGAGTAGCCAACCCCTCTCCTTGTGGAGAGACATAGGTTCTTGCTTTGCAACAAGATGACTGAAATAAAAGGACCATGAAACACAAACGGCTTGTGATTCTTCCTATGAAGTTACCGGGGGAGGAGAGGACTCTGCATGCTTGACAATACCCCACAACTGTCCCGTTTTAAGTGGGACATCCTGTTACCTTTTTATGAAGATTACCCACTCTGGGATCCCACAGCTAATTCTCCCCTGGTCTCCTCGCTGGCCCAAATAGTTAGCCCTGGTGATCATCTAATGTTTATTGGATGGATTTCCCCCCAAATTGATTTTTGAATTCTGAATTTATTGTTCTTCATGTTTTATATTGTATTTTATGCTGTTTTTGTTGCATCAATTAAGTGTTTTAAATTTGTTGTTAGTCGCCCTGAGCCCGATTTTCTGAACCGGGAAGGGCGGGATATAAATAAATTTTTGTTTTTATTATTATTACCCCAGAAGCCAATCCCGGCTTCTCTTTGCATCCCGGGATGTCCCTTTTTCAGTCTGGCGCTTGTCAGCAGGGTTGCACCAAAATGCTGAGGCTCCAGTGCTGTGGCACGACCCTGCTGATGAGCAATAGAAGGGAAGGTACTCCCCTCCTTACGTCCCAATTTTGGGGGCGAAAATGTTGGAAGGTGTGTTATAGATGGTAATTTCAGTAGGCAGAGAAGAAGCCATCTGTGTGCTGTTTTTGCTGTTGTTGTTGAGTTTTTTTGCAGCTGTCTTTTTCGTCTTGCTTTTCTTCCTTTTTTTCTTTGCTGCCAGTCTCCTCCTTTGAATTTTCCTCTCCACTTCTCCCAGCTGTTTGTCTTCATTTGGTTGCAGTCCCAGTTGATTCAGTGGTTTTTTTTAAAAAAAATCTCCGGTTGTGTGGAAACGTCTTTAGTTACTCCTTCATAAGTTATTGGGAGTTTGAATGGCAGCCCCATCGGTACCTTACGCCTGCTTCATGGACTACCGTGGTGCAAATTTTAAGTTCACAGCTGCGTTGCAGCGTTCTTGTGCAGAGATCCTGGTAGATGTTCATTGTTGAATTTTCTGTTACAGTTTTTCTCAGTGTTCTGAACTTTTGAATTAAGTCATTTTTAATTATGGAGGAGCTAAACGCGGGTGGCGCTGTGGGTTAAACCACAGAGGCTAGGACTTGCTGATCAGAAAGTCGGCGGTTCGAATCCCCGCAATGGGGTGAGCTCCTGTTGCTCCGTCCCTGTTCCTGCCAACCTAGCAGTTCGAAAGCACATCAAAGTGCAAGTAGATAAATAGGTACCACTCTGGCGGGAAGGTAAACGGCGTTTCCGTGCACTGCTCTGGTTGGCCAGAAGCGGCTTAGTCATGCTGGCCACATGACCCGGAAGCTGTACGCCGGCTCCCTCGGCCAATAAAGCGAGATGAGTGCCACAACCCCAGAGTCGGTCACGACTGGACCTAATGGTCAGGGGTCCCTTTACCTTTAAAGCGAGCAATGATGTCTTACCATTTTCTTTTACTTTGGATGGAGTGCTCTGTGTATCCTCTCGAAATGGCCGGCTTGTATAATGGTGTCAGGAAGTATTTTCTTTATTCAGGACACAAAAGCCTCACGTAGGTTGGTGTCTCCAAAGCTCCCCAGAGACCCTTGGAGGCATAAATTCTGGCAAGAGTCCTGATTCTGTGCATCCTTGAACTGCAATTTGATGTCAGATGGAGTGTTTTTTAAAATACATTTTTCATCATGCAGCCAAACCTCGGCTGTCAAACATAATCCGTTCCGGAAGCCTGTTCGGCTTCCGAAATGTTCGACAACCGAGGTGCGGCTTCCGATTGGTTGCATGTGCTTCTTGCACTCAAGCGGAAGCCACGTCAGACATTCGACTTCCGAAAAATGTTCGGAAACCGGAGTATTTACTTCCAGGTTTTCGGCGTTCGGGAGTCAGAAACGTTCCAAAACAGAGGCGTTCGGGAGCTGAGGTTTGACTGTAGTTCTGTTCTCCTTGCTGAGTTCCATTGCTTCATTATCTGTTGTGGAAATGTCTGAGACAATTGGGTGACTTTTACGATATCTTCTCTTAGTGGTTTCAGTGCTTTACCCCAGTCCTCAGACTGATCTTTTTAAATTAGGGCAACTAAAGCTGCCATGCCAAATGGGACCATCTGGTCTGAGTTGTTGTTGCTTTTTCACTGCATTGAGTCCTGGTGGCAATTTCGGAAATGGCAGTGGCCTGGGCTTGTGATTTTCTGAGGATCTGAGACAGAGATGAAAAGCAGTTGTCCTGGGTGCTGTTTCGTGGTCCTCTGATTCTGCAGCTCACAGCCCGCTTAGGGCTTGTAAACATTTCATAGAATCATAGAATCATAGAATCATAGAGTTGGAAGAGACCACAAGGGCCATCGAGTCCAACCCCCTGCCAAGCAGGAAACACCATCAGAGCACTCCTGACATATGGTTGTCAAGCCTCTGCTTAAAGACCTCCAAAGAAGGAGACTCCACCACACTCCTTGGCAGCAAATTCCACTGTCGAACAGCTCTTACTGTCAGGAAGTTCTTCCTAATGTTTAGGTGGAATCTTCTTTCTTGTAGTTTGGATCCATTGCTCCGTGTCCGCTTCTCTGGAGCAGCAGAAAACAACCTTTCTCCCTCCTCTATGTGACATCCTTTTATATATTTGAACATGGCTATCATATCACCCCTTAACCTCCTCTTCTCCAGGCTAAACATGCCCAGCTCCCTTAGCCGTTCCTCATAAGGCATCG